>NC_064617.1:283938755-284143755 GCF_023898315.1 Schistocerca nitens
GCAATACGGCTGTAACAATACGTCCCTCATCAGCACCCCTAAGCATACCCTCACGTTTTCCTTGTTATTCTATCGATAGTGATGTTGATTATAGTACACCAGCCCGTGTCAGTGATGTCTTTCCAAGCATTATCACATAGTGCCAGACGCCTGTCCTTCATAACAGTTCCTTGGCAGGATGCAGCACCTTCCAGAAGCGCTGATTCGAAGATTTTGTCAGATAATTTCCTAGGACTGAGGAGAATCGAGACATTCAGCTGGTGTGAGTGTAGGTATATCATAACGGTTTTGGGCACTGTACAGGATAAAAGAAAACTGCACTATTTGTGTAAAATGTGTATATATTGCAGGGTATGAGAGATATTATTATGTGGAAAATTATGTGCACTACAGATTGGTTCCCAATATTCTTGTGATACTTGTCTGTATTTGTTGATCTGTTGACGACTTTCGCAGGGTTTAATTGCCAGTGCAATATGGTGATGTGTACAAAATAGTTTTTGCCGCTGAAAGTCTCATCTGCAGAAAAAAACTGCGGACAGTGCTCCCACACCACCAGCAGCAGCAGTTTGATGGGTAAATTCAGTGATGGACAGGCTGTCCTGTTAGGATTGAGACGACGAATGTACCCTGTGCTATTCTGGGAAACGTTGCAACATCTCTCTCAGCACTGGACCCGCACTGCAGCTGTGTCATTGCACCAGCAACGGTGCCTAGGTGAACACACGTTTTGGGAGGTTTCTCGGGTGTCATGTATGAAAGAGATACCGCCGTCTTATCCTTGTGGGACCCAAACAGACACCATCACGTTGTTTAGCAGCTGACGGCCGCATCATCACTTCGTGGGGTCTGCCAGTGCATCCCGACTCCTGGGGGCATGTGTGGAGTTGGTGGCGTCGGCGTCGGGCATTGAGTGGCGAGATATGCTTTTATTAGCGATATTTTGTTTAAACTATATTCCATCGATTTCACCGAACAATAGGATGATGTGAATTAAAAAAAAACTACTCCATACATGTGAAGAATATCGAATTAATTAATCTACATACATTTTTATATCAACATAGTGTTAGTGGTACAGTAGTTAAGGGGGAGGATTTGCATGAGTCGGTGACTTGGAGCAGAACAGCAGGTTAAGTGCAGAATACTAAGTTAATTTGCATAATTTTTATGTAAAACTCAGTACAGTAGTTTAAATAGGTGGATGAAAAGAAGATTGCGCCAGAAATGGCGTTCAAAAGCATGTGAAATTCGAAAAGTTTACTTAACTTGGTATCAAAGGAGGTAGAATAGTTTAAGAAAATGGGGATGAGATGAAAAACCACTTAACAGAACAATAGGTTAAGTGCTAACGAAGGGTCGAACATTAGGTTAAGACACCCAGAGTACAGTGTCGAACATTAGGTTATGCAACATGTTTGCCCCATGTAATTACTTCTTTCAAGACCTACATGTTTCAAAACAGCAGAGAATGATGAAATCCAACACCTACAAACTGAATTTTTTATAAATAAACAATATACCCTTGAATTTCCTGTTATGAGATCCTTCCTGTCCACCAAAGAGGCACCAATTTCCATATATTCCATACACTGCCTTGAATCCC
This sequence comes from Schistocerca nitens, assembly GCF_023898315.1. Classification (NCBI taxonomy): domain Eukaryota; kingdom Metazoa; phylum Arthropoda; class Insecta; order Orthoptera; family Acrididae; genus Schistocerca; species Schistocerca nitens. Next base: position 283,940,362 of record NC_064617.1, read on the forward strand.
CTAAATTGTTTAAATAAACAATATTCCACACATTGTCTAAAGTTTTGAAACAATATTTCATATACAGCAATCGATTTCCAGACAAATTCTTTAACTAAATAAATAAACTATGTTCCATTCACTGTCATAAATAATTAAATAATATTCTATACACTGACTAAAGTGTTTAAACAATATTCCACAGACTGCACCAAATTCCCTCCAAATTACTGATCAACTAAGTCTTTTTCCTGCCACCTTCTGGGAGGGGAAGGGGTCTACCATAAGGGGAGGTTAATTAATTAAATTAAGTAGTCAATCAAATTGACGGGAGTGAGAGGGGCTATCCAGTGACTCAGACCTGAAAGTGTACCTGTAGCAGCAAGGGGTGAGGTTTCCTGAGGGGAAAGGGAGTGGGAGGGGGCGGCAGAGCGATAGATTAAGTCAATCAAAAGAAAGGATCATTTTAGCAGAGCAATAGGTTAAGTACCTGTCAATGAAAGGGGAACAGTAGGTTAAGTACCTGTAAATGAAAGGGGAACAATAGGTTAAGTAGCTGTCAATCAAAGGAGAACAATGGGTTTGCCTCTGAGTGCATAGAAATCTGCACTTACAAAATGGACCAGAACATACTTTGCCCTACTACTTTTACATGACCACTAAGAAGCAGTATTGGGAAATCGGTTTACAAAATCCGGTTTTGTAAGCCCCATGTAAATGGGGAGAAATCCAAACAATTGATGCTGCACCACAGTACAGGTATAAGTAATACAACCACTGAGCCCAGAGTGGTAGAATACCACAGAGAGGCAACACCGCACCAACAGTGAAACCAACTTCACACCTCTCCACCACATTTGATGTTGTCAAAAAATTGGGCGTAGTATAGGATAGTGATATACCAGTAAATCGCCACACCTCCATCTTTAAATAAGCAAACTTCCATATGTAAAATTGCTCCAAACATCTGATTACTTGCGTTAAACATGTGACATTAAGCATGATAAGCGAGAGAAAGTTTAGAAAAGATTTGAAATTATGTTTAAAGTCGCTAAGTGCTCCTCATTATCAAATCCTGGATGCGTATAGTTGGCATAATTTGAGCTCTGTTTTAAGCAAACGCTAGCTTTTCACAAATTTCAACGTTTATGACGTCCTATTACAGAACTTTGTGCCTCACAGTGATATAATTTTGCAGGTACATCTAGTAGTTAGGTGGATACTGTCTCCATAATGTATTGTGAATAAAGTTAGTAGCTGAGAAGTAATAAATTAATACATCAGGCCTGATGCTGAAGTTTTATTATATGAACAGAGAAAATGTAGTGCACGAAACCTTTTTTGCTTTCATCATATTTTGGGGACTGTCTGCAAGAAAAAATTTCGTAAAGGTTTGAAATGATGTGTAATGTTTGTTAAAACCCGCTGAGTTCTCTCATTCTCAAATATTAGTTGAATATAGTTTCTAGCTGTAATACTCGGTGGTTACAATTAAAGTGCATCTACTCAGAGGCGTCCAGTGTGACCTGTAATTATTCTATGGCAACTGAACTTGCTTGATATGCTAATGTGTTGATGTGGAACCGATTTAGCCTGGAAAAAATTAATTCCCATTTTGGTCATTGGACGCAAATCTGACGCTGTGAATGTGAGAAAAAGGTATAGAATTAATGTTTCTGTATCTAACGATGGGAACAAGACATAGACAGAAAAGGTCTATCAAGTGATAAAGACATAACGTTGATTTTATTAGTAATCACAACTTGCACAGTTTGGTCATTACGAGCACTGGAAATGTTGACGAGACGCTGTACAGTGCCAGATTTGCACCTGCTGGCCAAAACTGGAACTAATTATTTTCGAGCATATATCGGTTTCACGTCAATCTATTAGTATAACTACCAAATTTCGCTGCTACACGATAATTACAGCCCACACTGGAATTCCATGAGTAGTGGCACATAAATTATAACAACCCAGTACTTGTATTGTGTTAAACCTTGAATGCAAGATTTAATTTTTTAATGAGTAGCTTTCGAAATTATTTTAAATTACTAAATTAGGTCAATAATTATATGAAATATTTAAAAACAGTATTTTGTTTTCCCTGGAACCACTAGATACGCAACATGCAGCTGGGACCAAGCATGGTAAACCGTTTTAGGCGTTTACTAACATAGGTAATGTGTCATGTAACTACGGAATAACATCGAACTGGTAATGTGCAGCAATTTCAATGAAAAACGAAATTACCTCTGATAATATTATGTGCACACTTGATACACTTCATCTTTCAGCAGTAAGTGTAACATATGTATAAACGATCAAGTACCAGATATCGATTGCATGGCATTCACAATTGGAAGATACATTCTGGATGATTTAGTTTACGATCAGTATTGTGTTGTTTAATACACTCTTTCCTATACATAAGATATATCCAGTACAAAAATGGTTCAAATGGCTCTGAACACTATGGGACTTAACATCTGAGGTCATCAGTCCCCTAGAACTTAGAACTACTTAAACCTAACTAACCTAAGGACATCACACACATCCATGCCTGAGGCAGGATTCGAACCTGCGACCGTAGCGATCGTGCGGTTCCAGACTGAAGCGCCTAGAACCGCTCGGTCACATCGGCCGACTATATCCAGTACAGACAAATTCCAATGTCACTTGGAGATTGTATGCAATGCTCAAGTTGCAGAGAACAGTGAGTTCTTAATTAAACATTCTATAAAGATATTGCTTTTATGCGAATTGTATGAAGCATGTGGTTAAATTTGTATATGAATTCTAAATAAGTGAAATAAGCTGTGATCAATGGGTGAGATATGGAAACTCTGACTCAAGGATCAGGTAAAATACGACCTAATCCACACAACCAGTCATTTTGCAAAGGTCTTGACTGATCGTTAGTTTAATAAGTAAGACTCTACCTAGTTACTCTGACTTTCTTCTGAATCAGTTTATCTTTTGCTTATTAAATGATTAAAACTTTGCAAAATAACAAGCGACATATAAAAGGATACCAACATTGTTTCATAGAGTAGTTTACACTTTACACTTTTTACTTTGCCACCAAAGGGTACTTATTATAATTTGACATTATAATTTAAAACTAATAATTACCAGTTCACAGGAAATTACAGGCTTTTCTAGCTGTCATCCATATTTTCTAATGTGAAAACCTAGTTCAATTAAAATTTAGCGTAAGGTGGCAAAAACATAAATTGGGGAATGCCTATTGCAAAGTAAATTATTTTATAATACTCCTACAAAAAAGACATAATTTACGATGCCTTCCATCCATCATCTATGTTTTCAATTGCATCAAAATCTTACGATCTTATGCTCCTAATGTTTCTAAAATGTTATGAAATAAACAATAATTATTTGTCAGAAATTCTCCATGGTCACAAAATTCTGGAAGTATCTTATGACTTAAGGTATATCGCAAGGAAAACTTGAATGAAGCAAGCTTTATTACACAAGAAAACAAATACATACATGTTCACAAGAAGCAGCCCAGTTACAGAACATATGTAAAAAATATGTACACCAATCTTCAATCATTTTTCCAGATATGTAAGTGTATTTACACACAGAGCACATGGCTGACACAATTGTGAAAACATATTTAGAAATCGTGTAACTTTCAAAATCTATCACCAGTTCCCAGCTTTCGGAAAAATTTCAAAATGATCACATGAAAGATCTACATCTGAACTCCACAAACCACCTTACTGTGCGATTTCACCCTACTCCTGCTCCAGCTGCATATGGTTCATGGGAAGAACGATTACTGGGAACCTTCTGTGTGGGCTCGAATGTCTCTAATTTTGTCGCCATGGTGTTTTCGTGAGATATACGTAGAATGAAGCAATATATTAGTTGACTCCTATGGAAAGTAACCATAATGTCATGGAGAACGTCTCCCTTGAAACATCTGCCATTGTAGTTGGCTGATCATCTCTGTGATGCTAAAGCACTTACTATATGAACCTGTAACGAAATGAGCTGCTCTTCTTTGAAGCTTCTATATTAACTATATCAATCCTATCTGCTACAGATCCCATACTAACGAGCAATATTCAAATATTGGTCGAACGAGTTTTTGTAAGCTACTTTCTTTGTTGATGGACTACCTTTACTGAGGATTCTTAGAACGAATTTTTCAGTCTGGCGTCAGCTGTAACTGCGATTAATTTTACGTGGCCGTCCCAATTTAAATCGCTCTGTCTGCATATTCCAGCGTCCAGTGACTGTTTTTTAATTTTTTAATCATCCTATAATGTGCTTTTGTGTCTCTGTGTTCGTAGTACACTACATTTGCTTACGCTGTGGGGCAATTGCCACTCCCTGCACCAACCGCCGATGCTATGCGGGTAGTCCTCCATACTGCTACAATTTTCTAGTGTCGCGAGTTTTCTGTGTACAATAGCATCAGCCTCAGAAAGCGCCATGGAACTTCCGATGTAATCTACAGGTCATTCATTTACACTGAAGAGCCAGAGAAACTGGTACACCTGCCTAATATCGTGTAGGGCCCCAGTGAGCACGCAGAAGTGCCGCAGCACGATGTGGCATGAACTCGACTAATGTGTGAAGTAGTGCTGGAGGGAATTGACACTGAATCCTGCAGCGCTGTCCATAAATCCGTAAGAGAACGAGGGGTGGAGATATCTTCTGAACAGCTCGTTGCTTGCTTATATCTGGGGAGCTTGGTGGCCAGTGGAAGTGTTTAAACTCAGAAGAGTGTACCTGTGCAATGCTGAAGTAATTCTGGACCGATGGGGTGTCGCACTGTCCTGCTTGCTATTCTGATTCTGACATTCCATACGTTCGCATGGTTTCATCAGGCAGTAGAGTGAAACTGCATCAAACACCTTTCGTAAGTCAAGGAACATGGTATCTACGTGGAGGTCTGTATCTACTGCTTTCTGTGTCTCATGGATGAACAAAGCGAGCTCAGTTTCACACGATCGTTGTTTTCCGAACACATTTTGGTACATAAAGAGGGGATTTACAGCCTACAGAAATGTAACATTACGTGAGTATAAAACATGTTCCAAAATTCTACAACAAACCGACTTCAGAGATTTAGGCCTATAGTTTCGTGCGTCTGTTCGACGATTCTTCTTGAGAACGGGAATGACCTGTGCTTTTGTCCAATCATTAGAAATGCTTCACTCCTCAGGAGACCTACGGTACACTGCTGCTAGGAGGTGGGCAAGTTTCTTCACATATGTGTAGAGGGTCAGCGGGAAGTAACTAAGTATTCAAAGTGACATATAAGTTTTATCTTTGCGGAGTTATTTATTTGAAATTAATATGGTATGTCCACTGTTATAATATGAGAATATGATTGCATACGTTAAAAGTCCATTAAATTTCTTTGGCGCTTCAGCATAATAAATCTGTGCATGTTCGTAATTTCGTTCCAGGGACGAAATGTGGAACTGTTATTAAAAACTGATTTTATTTGCTATTTATAAAGATTATTTTATTTTTTGATGTAGGATAACGAAAGGGGTGAGAAATGGATTCGTTGCATGAAATATTTAGTTTATTATCACGAAACATGGCCTTAATCTACACAAACATACAAATTCATATGTGAAACATCTTTAGAACGCAAAAGTAATTTGAAAACATTGTTCATTCATAGAATTCAAGTGATTTATTAGAGTGAAAGTGCTTTGCTATGTTAGAATGGGAAAATATATTCAAATTTATTGTACTTTTGGGAATTTTTATGTAGAATGAAGTTGCGACCACTTTTCTTGTATTTCTCGTTTTGCTGTGTTAACATCTGTGACAAACACTGGTTTTACTACATCATACAAATTGAACTATAACTTGCCTAGAAGTGCACCATAAATTCAAAAATATATATAAGAATTTGTAGCCTTTCCCATAATCTTTCAGGGCTTATACAGGTCCTAATGCACTAAGGTGACGGAATTTGTCCCCTAACTTACTCCGCTAACATAGTAACTGCTTCTGACATCAGGCTAATACTGCAGGGAGGGATAAATGACTTGTCACAACCACTCTCTGTATTCTGTATCTATTTTGTCATGTCTAACTTTATAGCAGTGGTGGCACCAGCAATGATTACTAACATGTGCTGTCCGTATGCAAGTTGAAATACTACACTACAGTTGGGAAATACAGTGGTGTAGTGTATGGGGCCAGGGTCATCGGAGAAATCATGATAGTGCACTGATTCTCGTTTCAAGGAGGATTATTTTGACATGAATGATTTTCCTCATAAGGAATACCTACGAGCTTGCATGAAGAATGTTTATATGGTTTAATCCAGGATGGTCAGCATCCTGAACACGACACTGGGAATGGTTTCATCAGCAATCACTTCACACATTCTTTTGAATTCCCCAATAACATCAACACTGCAGCTATCCTCTGACAGTTTTCTCGTCGTCACCATTCCCAGAACATTACACCCTTCTGCCACCGCAATGAAGGACCGTGAATAGTACCCACCACAAGCTGGCCTCAACACAAAGTCCCTGCTAACTGACAGCCAACAGTACAGCTATGGTTGCATTCAGCACCCTCTCATATACCTACAAGATTACCATCTTAATGTTGTGCAAAGGGAACCACATCACCTTTCCCTGGTGATCTGCAATCATACTACTGATGAGGGGGCCAGGGGCAGCTCTGTGGGGACACCACATTGCGCAACCCTGCTGAAAATCTATCCTGCTTCACAATGGATTGGTATTGACTGGGCAGTGATAGCACATTCTATAATCTTATATCGAGCAGATATGGTTCTCTCTTTTGTGTATCATGAAGTCTGATCCATATCATGTTTTTGTATGCACTACACTATAGCTCGCCATATGGATCAACATGTTTAGAAATTATAGATCCAAACAGTGAGCTGTAATTTAGTTTGTTTCTGATTCAGGATTTTAAATTCACTGCCTGGACTCTACCAAAAATCTATTATAGATTTTTGCATCAGAATATAAATCTCCACATTTAACTCTAGACAGAGAGTCACAGTCCATTTCGAAAGTTCTGCAGTTCACCCCTAATATTATTTTAGGAAGTAAAGCAAGTGAAAAAATCTCTTCTTTAGAATAAATAGAGGTTACTTATTTCAGTACACTGTCACATAAAAGCATTGGATAGTACGCTATATAACAGTAGCTATACTCGTTTGCTATGACACAAACTAGTGATACGCTCTGGGAGGATTTTGGGTTTTGACCCTGTGTGTGTCTAATGGATAAAGGATATCGGACAGTAATTTCGTTTATAATGCAATTTATAACAAACTAAACATGCTCTACTTTGGGGATAATGAAAACAGAAAAGTTCATACAAATGAAACAACAAATGGTCGCCAGCCTAAGTAGGAACATTAATTTGAAACATTAGTTCAACGAAATTGAAGATTAGCACTTGGAGTGATTTTCATTACGATTACCTTTGAGTACTACACTGGATACACACGATTACAGGATGGTGTAAGATGTGGGTAGCAATAGTTACCACTAATGCACAAACCAGTTATCATAGAAAGCAAGATTGTACTCCACTCATAATAATAACAGTTACGATCACAATCATTATGTAAGTCATTACTGAGATGTTACTACAGGAAACAAGGAGCTAAAGTTGGGCATGAGAAGAGTTCTGATTTAACTGACAAATAAATACCACAAATAAAATTAAATAATGCTACATATACACTTTTTACACTCCCATTTACATAAGAAGAACATAGTGGAGACCCATAAACTGACATTGTCTCTCTAGGCAAACGCTGTGATGATTTCAGAAGATACGCTCAATGTAATGAACATTAATTCTTAGCCCCACTTGGAATAATTTATGTTTTCATCCTTTAAAGCAAATTACTCAACACTGAGCTCAATTAACCAAAAAAATAATTTATTGTAGCAATCAAGACTAAATTACATTTCAAATAAGTTTAATTTAAGTGCCTTTTTCATCAACTGTGAAGCAGGTATTTTAGACAGTAACTTTAACACTCTCTGGCACTAAATTTTTGCACATTTCATTCACAGAAACAAATCACTAGTTAGTTAGAAACGGGATACTCGGTTTTCTGCACACTTAGGAGGGTACAATGCTTTGGTTCATGATTAGGGTAAAGTTAGCGTTAAAACAAGGGTTTATAGTACTTGGATTATTATTGAAAACACACAAATTTACTGGTCCATGCTATAATACATATCTGTGTGCCTGAAGCTGGTAGAGCAATGGCGAAGTAGTGGTGGCAAGCTAACTGTACTCACGGCTCTTGAAGTTGAATGCTCTTTAGATCTTCTTCTTCACAACGGATTTTTATTATGTTAGAGCCATTTCATATTGCCGAGAGTACTGTGTAACAGCCAAATTCACATCTGAGGCTATTTTCCATGCAAAACAGCTTCCAAAGACCTCCCTTGGCACCCTTGATGTTTACCATGCAACGGCTAGCCACTATTAGCGTACTGTTCCCACCAAGTAGCCGCCCATTTCGACCTCCAAAGCCACCTTCTACATCGCGCCAGGCCACTTCCGTTGCGGAGGGACTTCCCTACAGCTTTTACCTTTCACAATACAAGTTCCCTAAGCATGAACCAGCTTCAAATATACAAATTTTTCTTTATGAACATACATATATTATAAAATGTCATTATTTTTAAATATCATTTAGCTTTTACAATATATATATATATATATATATATATATATATATATATATATATAACAATCTTTAGCTTTCCTGTCACAAATCGGTGACCTTAACTAACAAAGAACAAACAGTTCATAATCACAGATACATAATTACATACAATAAATATATTTCTAATCGATATTGATGTTACAGCTACAGTGTGAAACTATGCTAGCAATCTCGTTGGCATATCAACTTAATTTAGTTAGTGTCATCTATGAGATGACCATTAAACTATGTTTCATGTGATTCATTTCCTTTGTAATCGCTCAGAATATAGAGGTGCAAAAATACCACAAACTCGTTTTATATATTTCGTCGTTCCCAGCTCCAGATCAAATAGATTTTGTAACTTTGTTCAGCTCTTTGTGGCAAATGATCTTTTATAAATCTTTTTATATTATTATTACCATCTTCCTGTTTGCTGTAAGGTCAACAAATTTCTCTGTTAAAAACTTGTAATTAGCTGTCTTCTTATCTAAAGCACTATATTCCTTGCTCTTAATGTTCCACAAACACGTGTGACTCCTAGAAACTTCAGTAAGTTCAGCAACGAACTTTCTAGTGCGCTGACATTTATCTTTCATTTCAAAATTCACTATGTAAATACAGTCTTGAAACACTACACTGATCAAACGACTAACTCATACATGTTTCGCACACCAGATTTGTGATGATCTTCTGATCATATGTCATGATTTATGTGCACAGATTTTGCTGAAACCCTCACCTCCAACTTCCAGGTTTGTGCACATCTCATATGTACCCAAAACTCCTGTTCACACACAATGAACTGCTGTGCAGATGTGATTTGCATGGACAGATTGTTGCTTGTCGATAGGCGTTTAGTCACATTTTATTCTAATGGCCATCAAACATTTTTGCTCAAGAGCCAATACTGACATTGTGAGCTGCCACCTTGGACTGCACATGTGCCAACCTTATTGTAAATTGATGGCCTACATAAATTAGTATTTCTTTAACCCCTAATAGATCAGCTATAGTAAAGGTGTGGTACATTTGTCAGCAGCTCCCAAATACTGATCATTAGCAGTGCACCATTCAGAATACCCTCAAGGTGTGATATCGTAATTGCCCAACAAAGTGTTGCTTTGTAAGTGTGGATGGATTATTATCTATTTATCTAATTCATTAATAAATGTAATTGTATTCATATGTAAATGCATTATGCAATATCAGACACAATCACAAATGCTTGCTAAATAATTTTTTTCTACGCGTTGTGTAGTAGTAGTATATGTATGAGAGTTTTCGTGCAAAGAGCATATTGGTTAAAAAATTCCAGGATACAAACCAAGATTTTAATTTTGCAGTAACTCCCGAACAAAAATTTATCTACAGTGTTAAAACGAAATTTTAATTTAATTAAAAATCAAGAAGTACATAAAATCTGTAATTTACTCTAATTCAGTAACATGACTGGGACGATACTTATTTTGCTATTTACCTTGATAAATAAAATGTAATCCAGCAATTTTATGTAATTATGATCATCATTTGTAAAGATTTTAGTATCATGATCTAAAAGAGTAATCTTACATCTAAAAGTAATAAAACTATAACCTCAAATTTAGTTGGTAAAATTTCAGCTTTTTAAATGGCATAAGATTTATATTTTTTAAGCTCTGATAATTTAGTGAACACTTCTGCACAGCCATCGCTATTATTATGTAACTTCTTTTGTTTTCTGAAAATATTTCAAAAGGAAATGAGGATATAAATTTAAATTTCTTCCAGTGTTTCTAAACTTTTATTCATTTATTTAATTAAAATTTTTCAGTAAGCATTCACATTTGTGAATCAGAGGTTAAATTTTTTACCATGTATAATAACATATGCAATTGTATCATTTTGGATATTGGCATTAAAGCATGCAGATAATTTCATTGTTGTTTTATGAGTAGTAAGAACACTCTTCTTCCTAGAGATTAATTTCACAGATAAATTAATTGTAAACAAAGTTGAATAGATTTACATTTACAATGTTAGTTCATTTTCCTATTATTTTAAAATCTCTAAAGCCATTGTAAGCTTTTAAAAAGGTATTTGGTGGTTCAAGATTCCATAATTCTCGAGGAAAACTCTATTTCCTCCATTTTTAACATAGATATTCTATAATTTAACATGACTGAGTAAAGGAGAATCATTTAAATGATTCTTTTTTTATTAGTTTGGAAAACGACATAAAGTAAGGCATATCAAATTTGGTAGAATAACAATATATAGTAATTAGTAATTATAATAAATTATAATATCTAGTTCAAAATTTCTTTTTCCATTTAGTCCACCAAATTCAATTGTTTGAAGTTCAAAGAAAGAAATTTAAATTTTTGGACTTTTAAGTCTTTCTTGTTCTAGTTCAAGTGAATATTCTGGTTCATATTTAACAACAGGAACACAAATTTCCATACTTTTAACAACAAATTTACCTTCTTTAGAAAGCATACTATTATCATTGTCAGTAGTCCAACAAAGAATAGAATCCTCTTGATCTTTTCTATAACTCCAAGTAAAAATTACACTTAAATCTCCTTTCCACATAATTTCATTCGAATCTTTAAAAATCCACCAACTAATTCTCAAAGATAAAGTACTTAATTTTGTTTGGTTAAATTTTTCCATTGTTAAGAATATGTCCTTCCTTATTTAATTCAGTTGGCAGTGATGAAGTTAGCTTTTTTAATTGCAATGAAATTGAACAGTTTTAAAATATAATTATCAAGTAGTTTAATATTTGATTTACCATCAGAAACTGAAAACCAGTTCCATCTGTTTGAGTAACATCGAAGGTCATATAAAGTTGTGAACAAATAGGATGAATTCAACCATTACCATAATTAATATTAATTTCTTTTTCCTTCTAAGGCAGATTTAAATTATTTTTTGTTTTCTCACTAACAGGAAATGAGTAAAATTGATAACTTTCGATTTAGCTCATTTTTTATTAAGGGAAAAACTTATTAATTAATTTCTAAAACAACTGTTACATAAGCGCCATTGAAGTCAATCAAATTACCATTTGCAGTAGTTATAGTTATTTCTCAATTCTGAATAGTATCAAGAATTTGAATATATGTGGGGTAATTGGTACATAAGTTATTGGACCAGCAAATTCAGCATTAGTTTCAAATAAAGCAATGATATTAGTTTCTCAATGAAAATGATCAATATGTTTAAGATACATTCCAAGAGCTAGACAAAAATTTATATTTATTAATTCTAATAAAATGATTTAAGGAGCACCTTTAACTACAGTTTTTTCATTTCCATTAATAATTTAATTGTTAAACCACAGCAGCCTCACAATATTATCTTTGTTTATATCCATGTACAATTTTTACATCACTTTCAAGAACAATTCTATTTATAATTTCATCTCCTTTAATAAGAATACTTGGATTTTCAAATGAATAAATTTTTCTATATTTTTCAAACTGTATTGAAAAACAGAAATTTCTATTGTTTCTCCACCACAGTAAAGTTTATTATTTTTTGATGTAATGTAAGTAGTTAAAAAAGTTATTCTTATTGGAATAGTTAAATCTCTTTTTCGGAGTAGGTGAATTATCACTCAATTGAAATAGTTTACTCATTTACATTAATATAATATAAGGCAAATAAATGACTGATTGGGAAGCAAGAATAAGACTTCTGTAAGAAAATTGAAAAACAAATGCTGTAAATTTTTACAAAATTCTATTTTATGTCCTATCATATAACCTAGTGGTTGAGGAAAAACAACATTAATGACCGAAATTATATTCTAGCTCCAGGAGGGTTTAACTGGAAAAATTAAACACGTATATATTTATTCTAAAGGTGTTGCTCAATCAAAAAATCAAGAATTATTGAGAACATAAAAAGATGGAGAAAATATTAATGAATATTTAGCACTTTTATTGAAAATAACGATGAAATTATTCCATTACATGAATGTGAAGACAATTCAGTTGTGGTTTTTGATTATGTCATTCTTGAAAGTTAAGATATACCTCAAGAATTTTTTACTAGACGCAGACTTCAAGAAATAAATTATTTTTATTTAAGTTGAACATATTTGAAAATTCCAAAACAATAAGTTATAGGTAGTTTACATTTTTAAATATTTTTAGACAAGGTGATACAAATTTCTATCACATTTATCATGAATCTGTGAGTACAGATTTAAAATTCGATAAATTCAAAGAAATATGTATTAAATGTTGGAATAAAGATAAGTTTTGTTTTACTATGAAAGATATGGCAACAAACATTAGAGATGGTAGAAAAGATTAAAAGCTTTTGAAATGTTCAACATAAATGTTGAACATACACAATGAACATAAATGAAGAAGGTAAACAGTGAACATCAAATAAATATGGTTATCATGTTTTTTATCCATAATAAATGTTTGCAAAATATGATCCAGAAGTTGTTAAAAAACAGACAAAACAGAAGAAAAAAGGTACAATTGAAAGAAAAGTTTATGATATGGAAAAAACATCCAAGAACAATTTACAAAATTTAAAAAATAAGATCAATCAGTTATCGATACAAATTGAAAAAGTTAACCAAGGAATTGAAGGGTTAAGTAAAAAGATTAGTGAACAAATGAAGAAAATAGAGAAGTTGAGAACCAAATGATTCCTCATGATCGATATGATTTAGCAATGGGATTAGATTTTGATAAAAATAGATGTGGATTATAAAAATTCCTTTTTAATTTTAATCTATGTAATAGAAACGTGATTATACATTGCTAGCTAGAGGAAAAATTAAACCAAAATCAATTAAACTCAATAATGAACAATGAACTAGTATTGTACCATTTTAACTCGTGCACAAAAAAGAAAAGTAGGGAGAAAACTGATAAAAAATTACCTGTTTCATCAACTGTTCCAGTTGAGACAAAGATTTTGAATATCAAACATAAAGGAAAGAAGGTAAAGATCTAACAAAGGTGGATGTGGATTTTTACCATTACACTTAGCTACAATGACCATATGTATCTGCAATTGCTTCACTTGCCACTGGATCTGCAGCAATTGCAAATGAATTTATAAATAAGAAAAAGTGTGATAAAGAATTAAAAAAAGCAAAAAGACATAATTTAGCAGTGGAAAAGAAAGGAAGCGGAAAAAATGCAAAGAAATAATTCCGAATTTAAATAATCCTTTATCTAATTCTGGGACAGTAGAATTAGTTAAACAATTAATAATTAAATATTTTGGTTGCGTTTTTGTGATTGATGAATTACCCAATGAATCTAAAAACTTATAATGTGGAACAGTAAATTTAGATACATATGAGCATATTAGTATTCATTGGATTTGTTATTATAAAACAAAAAAATTGATTTTGTTTTTGATTTGTATTGAAGAAATATACTGAAACCACTAGTTAACCATTAGGGAAAAATATCTATCCTACAATATCAAGAGATATGATGAAATAATTTGGGGACATCTGTATTTATATGTTTTAAAACTATCATGCATGAATTATAAGTTTCATAACATTTTAAGTTCAATAATTGGATGTATTTGGAAATAAAGTTTAGAAAAAATAAAAGATTTTCAAATATTAGAACCAAAAACTAATAACGAAATAATTTCAAACATCAAAAATATGCAATCATCAGTGGACTCAAAAATAATCAATGTAATTAAACAATTTCAGAAAGAATCAAATGCCATTTTAAGTAACTAGAGGTTATACTACAGAATGAGTTATCAAATCTTGTTTGAAATCCGAATACAGAAGTCCTCTAACACGGCTCAATAATTGCATTACAAGACCTAAGTGAAAACTTTACAAATAAGGAAACTGAAGAAGTTATTTCAAAAACTCATTTTAGTAAGGAGTGAAATCTATTTTTGAAATACTGATTTACTTTTATGACAGGAGGCCACGAAAACCGCATAATTTTAATTAATATGAATTTATTCTAAAAAAAGTCTTTGCTGTTAGAGAAAACATGAACAGAGATTTAACATTTAATGGTTTTGATACTTGGATGAGTGTTTAATAACTGCAGGAGTTCAATTAATAAATATAGTGCACAAGCGAAATTTTCGAACTTTAACATTAAAAGATTTTGTTAAAATTGTTCTAGTTGATGTAAAGATAATTCTGCTGGGGAAATAATTTAACTAATTTTTATTCTGTGTAAATGAGGAACGATAATTATATTTACTGCTTGAATACAAAACGTGTACTGAAACATGTAATCCTTACAGATTAACAACTAAAAACTGAAGACAAAAAATCTAAGATCTTTGTGCAGCATGTGAAAGTAAAAGGAGATGATTAATGGCAAGCTAATTTCGTCGAAATTGATTCAGGTAATCTGAAAAAAATTTCAAAAATAAGTAAAGGATATAGATATTTATTTAATGTAATAGATGTTTTTTCAAAATTTGCTCCCAGTATTCTAGTTAAAGGTAAAACAGGTAAGAATAGAGTTGATTATTTCGAAAAAATATACATCGATAGATCGCCGAAAAATTGACAAACAATTAATGGTAAAATTTTTATAGAAAAAATTAAAAGATATTACTTTAATCAGTGTTTATCTTTTAGCGAATGATAAGGCTCTATTGTTGAAAGATTTAATAGAATATTGAAAGAAAAGATGTGGAAGAAATTTGCTCTTCAAGAAAGGTTGACTTAGTTACTAAATTAATTGTTGAATATAATAACACAAAACATTTTTATGATAAAAATGGCGACAGAAAAGTAAACAAATAAATAAAAAATCTTATTGAAAACTATTTACATAACATTTTTGTTAGATATTGATGCTAAATATAAAATTGGTGATAAAATAACAAGAAGGAAATTAAAAGAAATTTTTGAAAAGGATATACTGCTAACTGATCAATAGAAATTTTTGAAATTGGCGATGTTATTAATTTTAATCCAGTCGCATATAAATTGAAAGATTTAAATGATGAACAAATGAAAGGAATTTTTATGAGCAGAAACTACTGTAAACTAATATTCCATTTGTTGATTTATGTTATCGAAATGTTTTGAAGTATAAAGGTAATAAAGTATATGTTAAAATTACTTTTGAATACATTATGGGCACAGCAGTGATCAATGTCTTATAGATAATTACTATTAAAAACAGTCTTGATCACGATTTATTTAACAAGGTGACCGGTTTCAACCACTACTGTGGTCATCTTCAGACCTATAAGTTGTATACAAAGTTCTAATTAGAGGGTTACATACATTAAACAAAATACATAAAGTTATAAAGCTATAAAACGTTGAATTACCATTGAGTAGGAACCTCTTTCTGTTGAAGAATCACTACTGGAGAAACCAGTGCACGTCTTACTATATATAATGGAGGCTCCACCCACTTCTGACTAAATGATGTCATTATTAACCAATGAGTTATAAGTCGAATTACAATTTAAAATTTCTTAGTTAAAAGAACATTGTCAAGAATTAGAAATAAATGCACACTAAACTTAGCTTATTAAACAGCTATTGTCAATTACGAAGCGTTAAAAATATTTAAATATGTAGGAAAATTAACTTCGGTTTGGCAGTACTTGGGTTGCCCTCTCAAGGCCTGTCAGTGAACCATTTGGAACCACTTGTTGCTATGGTGAAGTTAGACGCCGTTGCAAAGATGAAGCAGCATTCTTTTTCACTGAAATTATTGTAAGGTCGATAGACGAACTAGTGGTTGCCATGGTGGGGACAAACGCCAGTGAAAAGATGTGGCAGCAGGCTTCTTTCCAACGAAGTTGTTGCGAAGTAGAATGGCAAAGACTGTGGCGTCAGACGATGTATTATTGAGCAGCAACTTGTCTTTATTGAAACGAAAAGAGTAAGCTACAATAATCTGTAGCTGACATGTATACTACATGCTGTCCAAATACGATACAAAGTAGTTGTCCGTATGTATGAAATATTATCTATGAAGTTGATATGTAGATTACATGTGCTTTTTTAAGGCATTGCTATTCCTCAAGTTATATGCCAGTAATATAAGCAAATAAAAATGAAAGAATTTAAAATTATAAAATTATGAGCCAGTGTCAAAAATAAAACGATGTGAATTAGCAATATGCAGTCTAAAAGCATAAAAGCAAAATTCTAAAACAGATAGTCAATCATAAAATGGTTCAAATGGCTCTGAGCACTATGGGACTCAACTGCTGAGGTCATTAGTCCCCTAGAACTTAGAACTAGTTGAACCTAACTAACCTAAGGACATCACAAACATCCATGCCCGAGGCAGGATTCGAACCTGCGACTGTGGCGGTCTCGCAGCTCCAGACTGCAGCGCCAGAACCGCGCGGCCACTTCGGCCAGCTCAATCATAAAATAATGTTTGGTAAAAGACAATTAATGTAAAGATAAAATATTTGCTAAAAGTCTTTATAATGAAAAGGATATATATATATATATATATATATATATATATATATATATATATATATATAAACCTTTCAAGACAAAGGACAGAAGAGTAAACATTCTAAATCAGATCATCGAAAAGCTCAAAGAAATGTTTGTCTTTGAACTGAAGTTGTTCGTTTAAAACAGATAATGGAGTACTTTTGTGAAGTGAAAAAATTTCAATTTCTTCTAAGGTTTTTAGCAGTGGTCCTTTTGGCACAGTATGTAATATTTTCAAATTGCTAGAAATGCAACCTTCAGAGTGATTGTATTCATCGAGATGTTGACCAAATATTGATTTGATACGTGCAGTACCAGTAGTATGTTCTTTGAAGTGTGTTAAAAAGTTACGGCCAGTTTGGCCAATATACTGTTTCTCACAGTCATTACATATTATTTTATAAACGCCTGACTTTTGGTATCTATTTGAGTCTCCAATTGTGTGTTTCAGTTTCATCTGTAGGGGGTTAGTAGTTTTAAATGCTATTGTCACGGTTGTGTTCTTAAATAATTTATTTATTTTATCTGAGATAGGTCCCATGTATGTCATTTGTGTAAATCTCTTCTTGGAATTTATGGCAGCATCATTTTTTTCTTGTAATTTTTGATATAACAGATCAACCTGAAGGGAATTATAATTGTTAGCAACTGCTATCTGTTTTAATGTATCAATTTCCTTTTGGTTGCATCATGTTGGAGAGGTAATTTCAGTATCCTATGTATCATAGTTTTAAAAAATGCCATTTTGTATCTTAATGGATGGCATGATGTAGCATTTATTATTACGTCGGTTGATGTGGGTTTTCTATAAATAGAAATATTATGTTTTCCATTCTGATTTGTAATTGTGAGGTCAAGGAAATTAATACTATTGTTACTTTCGTGTTCTACTGTAAATACAAGTTTTGGATGTAAATTATTTAAGTTGTTAGCGAAAGCGTCAATTTCTTCCTTAGAGCCGTTATATAATTGCTGTGTGTCGTCAACATATCTTTTGTAGTATATAATTTTATTTGTTATTTCTGGATTATTTTTGAAAAATTGGATTTCAACGTAGTTGACGAAGATATCTGCTATAGTGCTAGCCAGGGAATTCCCCATTGCAAGTCCATCTTCCTGAATGTATATTTTATTATTAAATGAAAAATAATTAAAATGTAGAGTAATTCTTAACAGTTCGATGAATTCTACTATTTCTTTGGGGCTCATGATTTTGTGATGCGTTAAGTTATCATTAATGATAGAGATAGTCTCTTGAATAGGTATATTCGTGTAAAGATTTGTGATGTCCAACGATGCGAACCTTGCGTTTTTTGGAATATCCACATCATAAATTAACTTAGTTAATTCGAAACTGTTTTTAATACTATAATTTTCTTCATAAACGTAGAAGGATTTTAAGATTTGATTGAGCTTTTTGTTCAGGTTATAAGAGGGACTGTTGGTATTGTTAACAATTGGACGAATTGGTAAATTTGGTTTGTGTAATTTGATTTGCGATCTCAACTTAGGTAAAGAGGGGTTCATAACCCTAAGTGTTATTTTATCTTTAGGTGAAAGTAAAGAGTCACTATCATCAATCAGCTTTTTAATTTTTGTTTGAAATCTTGAAGTCGGGTCTTTATTAACCTCAGTTATTCCATTAGCGTTAAAACATTGTAAAGTTTTAGAAACATAATCATCTTCGCTAACAATGACTAGAGTATTCCCTTTATCTGCCTTGATTGCAATAGCTTTATTAGTTATTAACTTCTGGTTGATTTGCTTTACAAGTTTTAATTCATTATTATGTTTATTTTTATCTTTTTCATTAGTAATGACATTCTTAGTTTTATGTGCAATGTCACATATTTCAGACCTACTAAATTGTGCATGTTTCGCAGAAATCTTTACATCAGCAATCACACGTTTAATATTTGCATTGCTCAATTGTGGAGCTAAATTATATTTTAGGCCTTTGTTTAAAAGTGTTGTCTCAGCAGGAGTAAAAGAAATTTTGGTTAGATTGGTTACTCTTGGATAAAAGTTATGTACATTCGGTGAAACATCTTGTGAACACACATTTTGGTGACTAACAAGGGCTGCAATTTTCTTACTATGCTTATTAAGAATAGTTTCTCGCACTGCATTAATTTTGTCATCTGTAAAGTTAAGTAGCTGTGAAAATATTAATGGTGACAACAGACTGCTAATTTTTAAATGTAAATTGTACATTTCAAGATTTAATGCACCTTTTTCTTTATACGCATCTTTAATTTCAGATCTAATCCACAGAATGCTACTCTTCTGTCGTAAAAACTTTTCTATATTGGATCTGGTATTAAAACTAATTTTTACATAATTAGGAATCACATTATTCATTAGGCATTGTTTGTTAAAAGATATTTTGGAATTAAGTTTCATAATTTTAGTGCGTAACCCTCTAAACTTCTTGTAATCTCCCAATACCTGACTTGGCAATAAATGAATTACTTTTGAATACATTATGGGCACAGCAGTGATCAATGTCTTATAGATAATTACTATTAAAAACAGTCTTGATCACGATTTATTTAACAAGGTGACCGGTTTCAACCACTACTGTGGTCATCTTCAGGCCTATAAGTTGTATACAAAGTTCTAATTAGAGGGTTACATACATTAAACAAAATACATAAAGTTATAAAGCTATAAAACGTTGAATTACCATTGAGTAGGAACCTCTTTCTGTTGAAGAATCACTACTGGAGAAACCAGTGCACGTCTTACTATATATAATGGAGGCTCCACCCACTTCTGACTACATGATGTCATTATTAGAGCTTTGTATACAACTTATAGGTCTGAAGATGACCACAGTAGTGGTTGAAACCGGTCACCTTGTTAAATAAATCGTGATCAAGACTGTTTTTAATAGTAATTATATGTTAATATGGTTAGGGCTTGGCAATTCACACAATAGTTGGGTAAATAAAAATAATGTAATTTATTAAAATGTTCAAGAAAAATTTTATCTATAAGTGGAGAGTGTCACTGAGAGTTCAAACTATTGAAAATTAAAAATTTAGTAATTTTAATTCCAATAAATTTTTACTTGTCCAATGTGCCTTATAGAAAATGAAATTAATAAAGGAATTAAAATAAGAAAACGAAATATGCTCCCAAAAAATGTTGAGATGATTGTAAAAACAGAAACACAAAGAATAGCTGCTTATTTACCACAAAAAACATTTATTTGTGGAAAAGACAATTAAAAATTCATCTATACATACTCTAAATATATTCGTAACTGTGACAAATTACAAAATGAGAATACAGCTGAAATTTACTAACAATATAAAGAGATTATCAAAAAATTTAAAATTTGTGTGTGAAATATATTTAGAAAAACACCAAAAATTACCCTATCATGAAAGAACATGACAAATAATTAATTTTTTATTTTATTTAATCTTCTGGCAACTGCTTAATTCTCATAAGAAATCACTCTTACCATATTTTAATTTATTTGGATTTAATTTATAACGACCTTATGGTAATGTATTAATTCCATCTTGTTATACAATACCTTCATTATTAACAGAACTTAAAAAAACTTATATTACATTCATCTGTATACATTTCATGTTTTAATGACCTAATGAAATTTATTGTTCTTTATGCTTTACTTTGTCAGTTAAAAATTTTTTATAATTATCGAAAGTAATTGCATTTTTCAGAATGGATTTCTTAAATGCTTTAGATTTTTTCTCTGCTTGATTGACAACCTTACAGGGATACATTTTCGATCTTAAACAAATGTGCTCTAATAGAATTTTTGCACAAGTTTTATCTTTCATTTTTGCTAAAAGTTTCTTATTGACTAGCAGAATTGTATAAATGTAATCATTTGGTTAATCACTTGTTTCAAAGTAATCAGTCATCGATTTCATTTCTTTATAGAATTCTTTAGTTCTTATATCATAAATGAAAGAATCACTATCCACATAACATAAACCTATATTACCATCTTATTTCGGTTTCGTAACGTAATGGTGAAAATTGTACATTTTTATTTTTGAAATATGGAGTTTGCTCGTTCCAATATAAATTGATTTATTGACCAATATTTTTATTCATATGAACCACATTTAGATTTATTGAAACAAAAAGTAGTATGTTCGAAATTTTGTTTTGAAATATGTTTCATATATTCTTGTATTTGTTATTATTTTAATATGGTGTCTATTTCTAACATTTTCGATTTTCCTCCAAATACTGAATTATTCATTAACTTGTAGAAACCTTTCTCACAACCGTAAGCTGCATTCTTTCTTATTTCTGTTTTAAAATGTTTGTATTTCTTCAACCAATCTGATTGTTCAAATGATAAAATTCTATGACTTTTCTTTAATTTTAATCCAAGATTTAAACATTGTTCAAGATATCTATCATGTAAAACATGTGTTTCTTTATTATTTAAAATTGTTATACCTCCTTCTGTTGCGAATGGTAAATTTTTATGTAAGTTATGTAAATATCTTCGATATTCTAAATAAACTTCTAAAATATAACCATGTTTATGGTCGTTTGATACTTTAAGTATTTCTTCAGCATGAAAACATTTTGGTTCTAACTGACCTAAATCTTTAAATATTAAAAACTGACACATTGATCAACCATATAAACTGTTTGCATCTAAATATACAACATAATTTCATTGGTTTGTTGGCTTATAATTTTTCATTTTTTATTATTTGACTTAGCATATCTTTAAATACTTTGAGAAATTCGACCTTGCATTCCTTTTTCAAGAAATAGGATATATCATAATTTTGTAATAAATCTAATCCAACTTTTGTCATTTTCCATACAGCATTCTAAGGTAAGTCTGGTGCATTAAAAAACCAAGATGGATTCAGTTTATAATATTTAATACATGTACCTGTAAAATTTTCGAAAATGTCTTCTAGTATTAAAACATGAGATATGTTATATAATTTTGTATAGTCATCTAAACTTTTAATATTGCATTCATCACAAACTGTATTTGATTGGTTGTAATCATCATCAGAAATATTATCTTTATTAAGTCTTGAATAAAAATATTCTTCTTTAGGTGATTTAGTTTCTTGTAAGGTTTCTTCAGAATCCTTATATTCATAAGGATAAACTCCTTTTTGAATTATTAAATTTCATTGCCCACCTGCAAAAAATTTTGCTGTTTTTCTAAATTGTTCTTTTGCAAGATTAGAAGATAATTTATCAACACCTGAAGCCATAAATACCATCATATCTAAAAATATTAATATCAATCCTTCTTCAACATATTTACTAAAAGAAATATATTTTTCTCATTATTTGGAATAGATCAGTATCTTTACTCTCTATTGGTAATTCTTTCATAAACAAAAGAACGTCGTAATTTGTTAAATTATGAATATAAATTGGAATAAATTCAGGATTTTTATAATTAAGATTACAGTCTTCTACAGCAGGCTTTTGAGAAGAATGGGTAGTCTAGTAAGGAAATAAATAGAGTTTCGTGACTGTATAATAGGAGGCCTAAAGACAACAATAGGACACAACTATGGTAGAACATGGTTTATCTACCCTTCATCAAAAAAGTAATGGATCAAATTGGCAAGATTTTAAGGAAACATAATGTTCAACCGATCTTCACACTAACTAAGAAAATAGGCCAAGCACTTCATTCCGTTAAGGATAAACGTCCCCCTCTGTCTGCAAGTGGTGTGTACAAGATTCCGTGCACATGTGATAGGGTCTACATAGGAACTACGAACAGAAGTGTGAATACACGGCTGAAGGAACATAAAAGTCTTTGCCGACTAGGGAAAACAGACAAGTCAGCTGTGGCAGAACTGCTCTTCAGTCGGGTGATCACGTAGTGAATTTTTTGGAGGCTGAAGTTTTATGTACTATGACGAACTATTAGCCTCTATATAGAGAAGCCATAGAAACATGTGAACATGAGGATGATTTTAACAGAAAAGAAGAAGCTATAAAACTCAGCGATATATGGATAGTGGCGCTACAGAATCGAAGAGAAGTTTTTATCTTTGACGTACTATGATCGATAGTTATATTTTATCCTTGACAAGGTTTATCTCTGCTATGACGTGAAATCCAGACCACGACCACATCCACAGTCCTTCGACGTCCGACTCGTCAGTCGGCAAGACTCAGCACAACCAGAAGCACCTCCAGAAATGTCCAACGTAGCTTTGGACGAAATGTCAGGGATAGAAGAGTTCCATGGACCACTGCCATACAACCCAAAAGATATGGCCAGCCATTTATCTTTGTTGTTTAGAATAAGAGTATGCAATACACCTCTACTCAATTTTTGAATCTTGCCCAATTAACGCAGATGTCACATGAAGATGAAACGGTCTCAGTTCTTCACATTTGCAATTCATCACAATGAGTGGATCATCATGGATGAAACAATGTAAACGTTCTTCATCCAAGCCTGCAGGTCTCGCTGAAGGGAGATCGTCTTTCACTGGAAAACGGTTTTCCTTGAAACAAGAAAACAACTATCTTGCATGGCACTAGCCCCACCCACAGCCAACTTTTTTGAGCTCCCTCCAGCGCATCAACCTCTCTATTAAATCAAAGTCGACAACATGTCATCTGATAACCCGTTTCCTAACAGTAAAATAACACTCATAACGTTTAAACACACTGCATCCAAAATGTAAATGCAAGAAAAATATTAGAATCTCAAGTAAGAAATATTATTTTTTTTCTTTTTATTTGCTTTGATGGGAGTTAGAGAAGGCTGTTTGCATTTAACCCATTGTAGAATAAGGTTCTTTCCACACAAATACTAGGCGAGGTAATACTGAGACATGAGTCCCAGCTGGGGCATAGCCAAAGCAAGTGGCATTCATTCACTTTCTCATAATTTCTACCAACATCTTAGTTTTTATGATACATCTCATTTTTTTAAACATCATTTTTGTGTGTCTTATGTACTCGGTTAACAAATGTGCATTATGAGTTCACTAACCAAGCATAACATCAATTATTTCTGATGGCAGAGCAAGGGTACCTGCACAACAAGAAGAACATTAAACAGTAGCCATTGTGTATAAAAAAACTTCAAACAAAACTTCGAAAGGCTCACTAGAAAAATGTTTTTTGACTTGCTTGTTATACAGGGATTGGATAAAAATATGGAATCACAGGGAGAAATCCATGCTTGAATACAAATCGCCAGTGAAGAAACAATACTGTGTAACTGACAAGTTGTCGATTTTGTATTTTTCAATCAACTGCTATTTCTGAGTCCCAGCGTATCTGTTCTTACCAACAAAATGCCGAATTTCTATTTATGTACAAAGAAAATGAACTAAAATAGCAGCAAAAAAATTGATTAAATTACTGTGTAACTATTATAGTGTGTTTTGGATGTGGTAAACACTACTGTGTTAAATCCAAAACTCTATGCAGCCACAGCACATTGTTATTGCTTCCTACATACACTGAAGTGACAAATGTCATGCGATAATATTGTGTTGGACCTCCTTTTGCCCTGTGTACTGTAGCAACTCGAATGGCATGGACTCGACAAGTTGTTAGAAGTCCCCTGCACATATGCTGAGCCATGTTGCCTCTACAACTGTCCATAATTGCGAAAGTATTGCCAGTGCAGCATCTTGTACACAAACTGACCTCTCGATTATGTGCCTTAAATGTTCTGTGGGATTCATGCCAGGCAACCTGAGTGGCCAAATCATTCGACTGAACTGTCCAGAATGTTCTTCAAACCCATCAAGAATAATTGTGATGCAGTAACATGGTGCATTGTGAACCATAAAAAATTCCATCTTTGATTAGGAACATGAATTCCTTGAATGGCTGCAAATGTTCTCCCAGTAGCTGAACATAACAATTTCCAGCCAATGACTGGTTCAGTTGATCCAGGGGACCCAGTCAATTCCATGTAAATATGGCCCACACCAGTATGGAGCCACTACTAGATATGCACAGTGCCTTGTTGACAACTTGAGTCCATGGCTGCCTGGTGTCTGTGCCACACTTGAACCCTACCATCATCTCTTACCAACTGAAATCAGGACTCATCTGACCAAGCCACAGTTCTCCAGTCATCTAGGGACCAAATGATATGTCCACGATCCAAGGAAAGGTGCTGCGGACAGTCATGTTCTTAGCAAAATTCCACCACACTGTCCTAATTGATATGTTCTTCGGACGTCCCAGATTGGTTTCTACAGTTATTTCACGCATCGTTGTTTGTCTGTTTGCACTGATAGCTCTACAAGAATGCTGATGCCCTTGGCCGTCAGCCACTGCTTTGTCTGTGGTGAGAGATAATGCCTGAAATTTGGTATTTTTGGGACATTCTTGACACTGTGGATCTCGGAATATTGAATTCTCTAACGATTTCCGAAATCGAATGTCCCATGCATCTAGCTCCAACTACCATGTCACATTCAAAGTCTGTTAATTTCCATCATGCGACCATAATCACGTTACAGACCTTTTCACATGAATTACCTGAGTACAAATGATAGCTCCATCAATTCACTGCCCTTTTATAAACTGTGTACGTGATTCTGCCGCCACCTGCATATGTGCATATCGCTATCCCATGACTTTTGTCACCTTAATGTATCTCCCAGCGTTCGAATGAGGTTCTTAGTTGTAGATTCAGTTCATGAAAATGGACAGATTTTACGATACGATCTTTTTACTAAGAAAAAAGTTGTTTCTTGGCTGAAAGTAGCGCATGAAAGCGATGATTCATTCCTGAGAGCGATTGACTGCGGTAACAAAATTGTTTCATTATTTACCTTGCATTAACAGCAATCCGCCACACTGTGAAACTCAGTAGTACCACAGCTACTTTGGTATGGTATAAATCAGGACGCCACAGTTCACCCATTCCATGCTTTTGTCATTTCTCCCGAAGATTTTTGGAATACCTGCTTAATTGTAGCTCTCCTACAAATCCAGAAAAAACAGCAAGTGAGAACAGTAGTAGCAGTGAAGTTACATGCACAGAGTAAGAACTAATTTCGTATTTAGGGTTCTAAGTCTCTTTTTCCTGGACTGTCTAATAGTGGAGGTAATGTTTCTTCTTCTTTTTATTATTATTATTATTTCTTTACTTTCTCAGACGTTAAGTCTGGTTGAGAATGGAAAGTGACGCGGACCTTGATCAAGCGTCACTTCCTATTAACTGTACGGTATGTGTTATATTGCATTTAGGAACTTTCGGGTAATTGAACATGTATCAATAATTACGGATTTCTGTAGTTGTATATATGTGTTTGGATGTAGCTGTATTGCATTGATGTACTGGTGGATATTGTGTGGTATGACTCCTGTAGTTGATACTATAATTGGTATGATGTCAACTTTATCCTGACGCCACATGTCTTTGACTTCCTCAGCCAGTTGGATGTATTTTTCAATTTTTTCTCCTGTTTTCTTTTTATATTTGTTGTATTGGGTATGGATATTTCGATTAGTTGTGTTAATTTCTTCTTTTTATTGGTGAGTATGATGTCAGGTTTGTTATGTGGCGTTGTTTTATCTGTTATAATGGTTCTGTTCCAGTATAATTTGTATTCATCATTCTCCAGTACATTTTGTGGTGCATACTTGTATGTAGGAACTTGTTGTTTTAAAAGTTTATGTTGTAAGGCAAGCTGTTGATGTATTATTTTTGCGACATTGTCATGTCTTCTGGGGTATTCTGTATTTGCTAGTATTGTACATCCGCTTGTGATGTGATCTACTGTTTCTATTTGTTGTTTACAAAGTCTGCATTTATCTGTTGTGGTATTGGGATCTTTAATAATATGCTTGCTGTAATACCTGGTGTTTATTGTTTGATCCTGTATTGCAATCATGAATCCTTCTGTCTCACTGTATATATTGCCTTTTCTTAGCCATGTGTTGGATGCGTCTTGATCGATGTGTGGCTGTGTTAGATGATACGGGTGCTTGCCATGAAGTGTTTTCTTTTTCCAATTTACTTTCTTCGTACCTGTTGATGTTATGTGGTCTAAAGGGTTGTAGAGGTGGTTATGAAATTGTAGTGCTGTAGCCGATGTATTTATATGAGTGATTGCTTTGTGTATTTTGCTAGTTTCTGCTCGTTCTATAAAGAATTTTCTTAAATTGTCTACCTGTCCATAATGTAGGTTTTTTATATCGATAAATCCCCTTCCTCCTTCCTTTCTGCTTAATGTGAATCTTTCTGTTGCTGAATGTATGTGATGTATTCTATATTTATGGCATTGTGATCATGTAAGTGTATTGAGTGCTTCTAGGTCTGTGTTACTCCATTTCACTACTCCAAATGAGTAGGTCAATATTGGTATGGCATAAGTATTTATAGCTTTGGTCTTGTTTCTTGCGGTCAATTCTGTTTTCAGTATTTTTGTTAGTCTTTGTCTATATTTTTCTTTTAGTTCTTCTTTAATATTTGTATTATCTATTCCTATTTTTTGTCTGTATCCTAGATATTTATAGGCATCCGTTTTTTCCATCGCTTCTATGCAGTCGCTGTGGTTATCCAATATGTAATCTTCTTGTTTAGTGTGTTTTCCCTTGACTATGCTATTTTTCTTACATTTGTCTGTTCCAAAAGCCATACTTATATCATTGCTGAATACTTCTGTTATCTTTAGTAATTGGTTGAGTTGTTGATTTGTTGCTGCCAGTAGTTTTAGATCATCCATGTATAGCAAATGTGTGATTTTGTGTGGGTATGTTCCAGTAATATTGTATCCATAATTTGTATTATTTAGCATGTTGGATAGTGGGTTCAGAGCAAGGCAGAACCAGAAAGGACTTAATGAGTCTCCTTGGTATATTCCACGCTTAATCTGTATTGGCTGTGATGTGATATTATTTGAATTTGTTTGGATATTAAGTGTGGTTTTCCAATTTTTCATTACTATGTTTAGGAACTGTATCAATTTAGGATCTACTTTGTATATTTCCAATATTTGTAGTAACCATGAGTGGGGTACACTATCAAAAGCTTTTTGGTAATCAATGTATGCGTAGTGTAGCGACCTTTGTTTAGTTTTAGCTTGATATGTCACCTCTGCATCTATTATCAGTTGCTCTTTACATCCTCGTGCTCCTTTGCAACAGCCTTTTTGTTCTTCATTTATAATTTTGTTCTGTGTTGTATGTGTCATTAATATCTGTTTAATGATTGAAGTTAATATTTTGTATATTGTTGGTAGGCATGTTATGGGGCGATATTTAGCTGGGTTCGCTGTGTCTGCTTGATCTTTAGGTTTCAGATAAGTTATTCCATGTGTAAGTGTATCAGGGAATGTGTATGGGTCTGCAATGTAACTGTTAAATAATTTAGTTAGATGTGAATGTGTTGAGGTGAACTTCTTTAACCAGAAATTTGCTATTTTATCATTTCCAGCGGCTTTCCAATTGTGAGTAGAATTAATTGCTTGGGTGACTTCATGTTGCAAAATTATCACTTCAGGCATTTGTGGTATCATCTTGTATGTGTCTGTTTCTGCTTGTATCCACCGTGCATGCCTGTTATGTTGTACCGGCTTAGACCATATGTTGCTCCAGAAGTGTTCCATGTCTGTTATGTTTGGTGGATTGTTTATTTTAATGTGTGTGTTATCTATTGTCTGGTAAAATTTCTTTTGGTTTGTGTTGAATGTTTGGTTTTGTTTCCTTCTATTTTCACTTTTTTTGTATCTTCTGAGTCGTTTGGCTAATGCTTGTAATTTCTGCTTCTTTTCGTCTAATTGCTCTGTCGCTTCTTGTTGTGAGATTTTACCTAACCTTTTTCGTTTTTTTTCCGAGATTTCATTTCTTATAAATTGTGTTAGCTGTCTGATGTCTTTTCTCAGTTTTTCTATTCTGATCTGTAGCCTGTGTTGCCATGCTGGTTTTGTGGGTTTCTTCTGTGTGTTGGTTGGTTCTGATCTCTGTCTAGTGTGTATATTTAGTGTAGTGAGTGCTCCTATATAAACCAGTAGTTGTAACTCTTCCATAGTTGTGTTTTCATTTATTTTGTTGTGTATGATTGTGTTGATAGTTTTTATTGTTGTTTCGACTTGTGGGTTATTTGGTGGTCTATGCAAGAATGGTCTTATGTCTGTATTTGTGTCTTTGTATTCTATATATGTCAGCTGAAATTTTTCTTCTATATCTAACATGTGTGTCACTTCGTGTTCTATTTGTGCTTGTTCTGGTGGCTGTCTTAAGATTTCGTTTTCCTCTGATTGTTTAATTGGTGCGTGTTGTTCTTTGTTTGTTTGCTCTGGGATGTTTGAGTCCATTACTGTATTTTCTTCTTCTTCTGATTGCACATTATTTTGTTCCAGTATTTGTTGTACTTGTTGTTTGATGTTTTCTAATTCTGACTGGGGTATCCTGTTATTTTTGATTATTACACGGATCTGATCAGCTAGTCGTTGTTCTGTTAAAAATTTTAATTCTGGGTATCTGGTAATAAATGTTGTGTATACTTGTGATCTGTATCCAGTTGTGTTGGTTCCTAGGTTTGTTGCTTGGTAATAACAGAACATGAGGTGTCGATTAACTTCATCTGACCATCTCATCCTCTGTCTTTGTTTTCCTTCTAGGGTGGTTGCAGGAAGCATATCCTGCAAAACACCTCTATTTGGATTTAAATCATTTTCCAGTTGGCTAGCAGTGTCGTTACCATTGTGGGCGGGCATAGGGTTCAAGCGTCGTCCCCGACCATGACGGCGCTTGTCCGAGGCTTCTTTAGTTATGTCTTGAACCAACTAATCACACTAAAGGGGGGTTAGCCCTATTAGTGGTTTGTTCTTTTCGTCGCCTTTTACGACTGGCAGAACATACCGGAGGCCTATTCTTTTCCCGGGCCTCCACGGGTATTATTATTATTATTATTATTATTATTATTATTACTATGAATTTTCGCTTCTACTTTGATCTTGCGAAGTTGATTTACAAATTTTTTTATTTAGAAACTTCGCTGGCTATGTCCAGATTTGCTCAAAATGATACACCCATTACAGTTGCCACTGAGTCTACAGTACTACTTCACACTCGTTGCTACACAATAGGGCAGGTTGGTTACCAAATGATGGGAACAAGGACGTCGAAACCAGAGGAAAAGAATTTTATGGTGGCTTAAGCAGTGACAGGAAAAGAAAGTTTTAAGCCTGTCCCCACAAAAAGTACTGGCAAGCATATACTAGATATATAAAATGTCGAAATGATAAAATTACTTATAATACTCCAAGGCGGGGGGAGGGAGGAGAAGGAGGAAAAGGTGGAGGAGGAAGAGGAGGATATTAGTGTTCAACGTCCCGTCTACGACGTCATCAGATATGTAGTACAAGTTCGGATTAGGGAAGGATAGGGGAGGAAATCGAAAGTGCCCTTTCAAAGGAACCATCCTGGCATTTGCATGAAGCGATTTAGGGAAATCACAGCAAACCTAAACATTAATTAACTCTTCTCGGTTGAGCAGCCGAGTGGTGGCGTCGTCTTGTCGCAATGTTTCGGTGAATTTCGTACCCATCATCCTCAAGCGAGATGTCAGGACTCCCTCCCTCTCCCTCTCCCTCCCTCCCTCTGTCTCTGTCTCTCTCTCTCTCTCTCTTTACCTTTTACTTTCCCCTCCTTGGGGAAGTGTTTGGAGGAGTTTGTAGACTGTGGGCTTTTATTCCACAATGTATGTTGTGTGTGTTTGATTTCCTTGGATTGTTTTGACTGTCTGGAAGAAGGCCAGTGTTCACTCTGCTTGCCGGGGGATCTCATCCGAGATGTGGAGGAGGCCCTGCCGGCGGCGATAGAGAGCACTGTGTACACCGGACTGCAAATTGTTGCTCGTGTCGGCACCAATGACTCCTGCTGTCTGGGTTCAGAGGTCATCCTCAGTTCATATAGGCGGTTGGCGGAGTTGGTGAAGGCGGAAAACCTCGCTTGCGGGGTGGAATCTGAGTTAACTATTTGTAATATCGTTCCCAGAACCGATCGCGGTCCTCTGGTTTGGAGCCGAGTGGAAGGCTTAAACCAGAGGCTCAGACGATTCTGATGAGATCTGGGGTGCAAATTTCTTGACCTCAGCTATCGGGTGGAGAAATGTAGAGTCCCCCTGAATAGGTCAGGCGTGCACTACACGCAAGAAGCGGCTACAAGGGTAGCGGAGTACGTGTGGAGTGCACATGTGGGTTTTTTAGGTTAGAGAATTCCCTCCCTAGGCCCGACAAGACGCCTCCTGAGACGTGACAAGGAAGCAGTACGAAAAACGCAACAGGGAATAACAATATTATTAGTAAACTGCAGGAGCGTCTATAGAAAGGTCCCAGAACTGTTCTCATTAATAAACGGTCACAATGCCCACATAGTACTACGGACAGAAAGTTGGCTGAAACCAGATGTAAACAGTAATGAAAATCTAAACTCAGATTGGAATGTATACTGCAGAGACAAATGGACAGTGAAGAGGGAGGCGTGTTTATAGCGATAAAAAGTGCAGTAGTATTGAAGGAAATTGACGGAGATTCGAAATGTGAAATAATTTGGGTGTAGGTCACGGTTAAAACAGGCTCAAACATGGTAATTGTATGTGTCTGTAGGCCCCCTGGTTCAGCAGCTGTTGTGGCAGAGCACCTGAAGGAAAATTTGGAAAATATTTTGAGTAGATTTCCCGACCATGTTACAGTTCTGGGTGGAGATTTTAATTTACCAGATATAGACTGGGAGACTCAAACGTTTATAACGGGTGGCAGGGACAAAGAAACCAGTGAAATTTTTTTAAGTGCATTATCTGAAAACTACCTTGAGCTGTTAAACAGAGAACCGACTCATGGCGATAACATATTAGACCTTCTGGTGACAAACAGACCCGATTTATTTGAAACAGTTAACACAGAACAGGGAATCAGCGATCATAAAGCGGTTTCTGCATCGATGATTTCAGCCGTAAATAGAAATATTAAAAAAGGTAGGAAGATTTTTCTGTTTAGCAAAAGTGACAAAAAGTAGATTTCAGGGCACTTGACGGCTAAACACAAATGTTTTATCTCAAGTACAGATACTGTTGAGGATCAGTGGACAAAGTTCAAAACCATCGTACAATATGCATTAGATGAGTATGTTCCAAGCAAGATCATAAGAGATGGAAAAGAGCCACTGTGGTACAACAACCGAGATAGAAAACTGCCACGGAAGCAAAGGGAACTTCACAGCAAACATAAACATAGCCATAGTCTTGCAGACAAACAAAAATCACACGAAGCGAAATGTAAAGTGAGGAGGGCTATGCGAAGGCGTTCAATGAATTCGAAAGTAAAGTTCTATGTACTGACCTGGCACAAAATCCTAAGAAATTTTGGTCTTATGTCAAAGCGGTAGGTGGATCAAAACAAAATGTTCAGACACTCTGTGACCAAAATGGCACTGTAACAGATGATGACAGACTAAAGACCGAAATACTAAATGTCTTTTTCCAAATCTGTTTCACAGAGGAAGACTGCACTGTAGTTCCTTCTCTAGATCGTCGCACACATGACAAAATGGTAGATACCGAAATAGATGACAAAGGGGTAGAAAAACAATTAAAATCGCTCATAAGAGGAAAGGCCGCTGAACCTGATGGGATACCAGTTCGATTTTACACAGAGTACGCGAAGGAACTTGCCCCCCCCCCCACCCCCTTCTTGCAGCGGTGTACCGTAGGTCTCTAGCAGAGCGTAGCGTTCCAAAAGATTGGAGAAGGGCACAGGTCATCCCAGTTTTCAAGAAGGGACGTCGAACAGATGTGCAGAACTATAGACCTATATCTCTAACGTCGATCAGTTGCAGAATTTTGGAACACGTATCATGTTCGAGTGTAATGACTTTTCTGGAGGCTAGAAATATATTCTGTAGGAATCAGCATGGGTTTAGAAAAAGACGATCGTGTGAAACTCAGCTCGCGTCCACGAGACTCAGAGGGCCATAGACACGGGTTTCCAGGTAGATGCCGTGTTTCTTGACTTCCTCAAGGCGTTTGATACAGTTCCCCACAGTCGTTTAATGAACAAATTAAGAGCATATCGACAATCAGACCAATTGTGTGATTGGATTGAAGAGTTCCTAGATATGCAGCATGTCATTCTCAATGGAGTGAAGTCTTCCGAAGTAAGAGTGATTTCAGGTGTGCTACAGAGGAGTGTCGTAGGACCGTTGCTATTCACAATATATGTAAATGACCTTGTGAATAACATCGGAAGTTCGCTGACGCTTTTTGCGGATGATGCTGTAGTATATCGAGAGGTTGTAACAATGGAAAATTGTACTGAAATGCAGGAGGATCTGCAACGAATTGACGCATGGTGCAGGGAATGGCAATTGAATCTCAATGTAGACAAGTGTAGTGTGCTGCGAATACATAGAAAGAAAGATCCTTTATCATTTAGCTAGAATATAGCAGGTCAGCAACTGGAAGCAGTTAATTCCATAAATTATCTGGGAGTACGCATTAGGAGTGATTTAAAATGGAATGACCATATAAAATTAATCATCGGTAAAGCAGATGCCAGAGTGCGATTCATTGGAAGAATGCTAAGGAAATGCAGTCGGAAAACAAAGGAAGTAGGTTACAGTACACTTGTTCGCCCACTGCTTGAATATTGCTCACTGGTGTGGGATACATACCAGATAGGGTTGATAGAAGAGTTAGAGAAGATCCAAAGGAGAGCAGCGCGCTTCGTTACAGGATCATTTAGCAATCGCGGAAACATTACGGAGATGATAGATAAACTCCAGTGGAAGACTCTGCAAGAGGGATGCTCAGTACCTTGGTGCTGGCTTTTGTTGAAGTTTCGAGAACTTACCTTCACCGAGGAGACAAGCAGTATATAGCTCCCTCCTACGTATATCTCGCGAAGAGACCATGAGGATAAAATCAGAGAGATTAGAGTCCACACAGAGGCATACCGAAATCTTTCTTTCCACGAACAATACGAGACTGGAACAGAAGGGAGAACCGATAGACGCACTCAAGGTACCCTACACCACACACCGTCAGGTGGCCTGCGGTGTATGGATGTAGATGTAGATTGTGGTCGTGTTCTGATGGTGTCTTGTACTTGCCTGAAGTTGGCGAGATGTTGTGTATTTTAAGGATTAAGGATTGGTATTAGGATTTGGAGATTTTGAGATTTTTCTCTTCGGCTTAGTCTTTGAAGATCGTCATAGGGCGTTTGTGTTTATCACGGGACAAGTCATACCGACCTAGGGAGTGGATGAGGTTATTTCCAGATCTGGAAGAGCTCTCATAGAAAGCCCTTACCAGATCTTGGAATCTTTCTTTGAGGAGGGGGATTTCGGCAGCGGCGTGAAGATCGTCGATGGGAAATCCCATGGGTAGATGCAGTGCCTTCCTGAGGGCGTGGTTCTGCAGTCTCTGGAGTTTGTCCAGATGCTGCTTTGGCGCTTATCCCCAGACAGGGCATGCATACCCCATTACTGGGAGTATAAGTGCCTGATAGACATTTACTCCTACAGAGCAGGGAAGGGAGCTGGTTGTATTGAGGACTGGGTATAGGATAGACATTCTGGTGCAGATCTTCCTGTGGACCTCGTCTATGTGGGGTTTCCATGTTTCCCCGTCTCCTGAGCCTCTGGGTAATCAGCATAGCCTGCGTCTCTTCAGGGTTGATGGTGATGCGCCAGCGACGGGCCCATGTTTCTGTGTTATCTAAAACCCTCTGTGGTCTGTGAATGACCAAGTCCTTATTCGCAATACGAGTGTAAAAGACTGTGTCGTCAGCATACTGTGCAGTGTGCACCAGGGGGGCTGTGGGAGTGTCTGAAGTGTACTGACTGTACAAAACGGGCCCCAGGACAAATCCCTGTGGTACCCCATCACCAATACACCTTTTGGTGGAGGTGGCTGTTTCTACCTTGACAGTGAAAGTACTGTTCATGAGATAGCTTTGGATTAGCCTGACTATGCTCCTGGGGAACCTCTGTGCGTATAACTTGTACAATAGCCCTTTATGCCATACTGAGTCGAAGGCTTTGGCTACATCAAGTAGCACTATCCCACAGTAGCCTCTATGGTTGAAGCCCTCTGTGGCTGACTCCACCAGTCTCATGATCTGTTGGGGGCAGAGTGCTTCTGTCAGAATCAGAATTGGAAATCTGGCAGAAGTCACTTGTTGGTGATGTCATCTCAGAGGGTTATTAATTAGGAGGAGGTGCTCATAGATCTTGCTGAGAGTTGGCAAGATGCTAATCAGCCTGTAGTGCTGTGGGAATAAAGGGTCTGGTTGGTGTATTGCAACTACTTCCGCACGTTTCCAGTAAGCTGGGAACTCGCGGGTACGAGTAATCTTGTTGAAGAGATTCGTGAGGTGTTCGATAGCCGAGGGTGGAAGGTTTTTAACTAGCTGGTTGGTGACACTGTCATGTCCTGGCGCCTTTTTTGTTGGGAGGGACCTAATTAATTTTGCAATGTCTTTGGGGCCGAAAAGTGGGGATTCGTCCTCTGGGTCTTCCTCAGCATTGAAGAAGACAGCCGGTTGATGATGGACTACCTCTTTGTCATCTTGGGATTCTGCCGCTTGGAACTGCTTCTCAAAAGTGTCGGCAAGGGCGTTGGCCTTTCCAGAATGGCTGTAGGCCAGACCCCCCTCTCGTCATGCAGTGGCGGGAACCTATTGCGACTTTTGGTAAATTGCTTGGTTGCTTGCCATAGTGTGTGATCGTCTACTTTGAGGGCTGTGAGGCGGTTTTGCCGTTGCTGGTTTCTATGCTCATTGAGCGCTACCTTCAGCTCTCTCTGTAGACGATTGAGCATCCTCCTGGTGGCCAGATTTCTGGTGATCTTCCACTCTATTGCCACTCTGTTCTTGTGTAGGATTTGGCCTAGCAAATGTTCCGAGAGTTGTACTTGCGGGGGCGGGCCATTCCTTTGTGAGGGAGCGGCATCTTCTGCTGCCTGCAAGATGGTTCCTGTTAGGTCTTGTAGCGCTTGCTCTACTGTTTTGGCAGTAAGTGGCGGAGTGCGAGCAACATAAAAGGCGACAGATTCTCGGTATCGCTCCCAGTCTGTACGTTTGTAGGACGTCTGGAGCCATGGGAGTACTACCCATTCTCCCACATCGACCTCTAGAATCACTGGGTT
This sequence comes from Schistocerca nitens, assembly GCF_023898315.1. NCBI lineage: Eukaryota > Metazoa > Arthropoda > Insecta > Orthoptera > Acrididae > Schistocerca > Schistocerca nitens. The sequence goes on from NC_064617.1 coordinate 283,976,620, forward strand.
GTGGTCAGAGGACAAAAATGGTTCAAATGGCTCTGAGCACTATGGGACTCAACTTCTGAGGTCATTAGTCCCCTAGAACTTAGAACTAGTTAAACCTAACTAACCTAAGGACATCACAAACATCCATGCCCGAGGCAGGATTCGAACCTGCGACCGTAACAGTCTTGCGGTTCCAGACTGCAGCGCCTTTAACCGCACGGCCACTTCGGCCGGCGGTCAGAGGACATTCTGTTGATTGTCCTTGCGGCCACAAACCCCATGATCCTTCTAGTGAAGGCTATGTCTAACACATTGGACCTACCTACATTTTTTGAAAAATGTCCAGTGGCAGTGGTTACTTCCACCGCCACTGCTTCGATTTTAGTGGTAGCTGGTAAGAATACCTGGTGGTGGAGGATCCCTCTTTTGATGTATATAGCCACTCCTCCACCTTGGGTTGGCCTGTCTTTATGGTAGTTAACGTAGTTGGGAACTGTTGCTTTTATTCCCAGTTTTAGGTGGGTTTCCCCCATCATGTATATGTCGATGGAGAACTCCTTCATGAGTTCTCTGAACTCGACCTCTTGATTAACAATGCCATCTGCATTAAAGACACACATTGTCAGGCCTTGGATAATTGGTCATCTATCCATGATGGGGGTTTGAAACTACTGAGGAAGTCGCAGAGGGGAGTGACTGCTGGACTGCTGCCTGAAGGGCAATGGGGATCTGAGTGTTCTGCTTCTGGGCCTCTGTGAATTCCTTCATCATTTCCGAGATGAGGTTCACGGTCTTGACCATAATGCCTAACAACTGATCTGAGAGGGTGGATTGAGTGTGAAGTTCCCTAGAACTTCCTCTGTCTTGGTGGAGCTGGTCATTGTGTTTTTCCTGGTGTTGTTCTTTTGTGTGTGTGTGTGTGTGTGTGTGTGTGTGTGTGTGTGTGTGTGTGTGTGTGTGTGGTGATAGGGCTTGTGTCGATATCTCGACGTTTCCATAGTTTTTGGTGGGGAAACCACTTCTGCATATGTTGCTCTTGGTGTGTAAGGCCTTGGTTTTGCCCAAGTTTTGTCTGTATGTGTTGTCCTGTTTTGTATCTCTGTTTAGTTTGATGGGGTGGTGGTGTCTTGTTTACATGTGTGTGTGTGGGGGGGGGGGGGCGGCCTTCGCATCCTTTACCTTCTGTGTGTGTTTTTTGTGAACCTCACAGCCTTGGTACCCTGCCGCATGGTTTTTCCCACACAGTGCACACCTTATCTGCAGGCCCACGTGTTTCATGTTGCAAGTCCTGGTGTCATAGGGTTCAGTCCATTTTCTGTGCTGTACATTTCTATATAGTTACTTGACCGTCGTCCTCTTCTGCAGGCGGGTACCTCCGGAAACGGGTGAGGAGCTGCGCGGCCGGTGGTGGTGGTTCACTGCGGGGCCGGTTGTGGGGGACTACGGCGCGGCTCTGATGCGGGCGTTGGGTCCGGGTCGCTGTCCATTCTGTCCGCGGATCCCGTCACTTTCACAACTGAGCGTCCCTGACGTATCTTCTCAATTGCATGAAACTGAAATACGCTATTCCGGTTGGCCAGATTGTTGTGGAGATGTATTTCCACTGCCTCTTTGAAGGCGGAATCCCAGAATCCGTTAGCACTGCATATATTTTTCGTTTCTTCATATATAAATGTGTACCCCTCGTTAACGCTATGCTCTGCAACCGCAGACTTGCTTATTTATCCTAAGCGCACGTTTCTGATGTGCTCCGTACAGCAATGTGATATACACCACTGTGTTTGTCCGATGTACTGCCTTCCATATTCGCACTTGATACTGTAGATGCCCGGCGTCTGAAATCCTAGAGTGTCTTTGGTCGAGCCAAGTATGTCCATTACTTTTCAAGTTGCGTGTAAGATGGCTTTTATACCATGCTTTTTCAATATTATGCGACTTTGGCTGCGGGCAGGCCAGTACAGGGCAGGAACACTACTCGATTGGGTTCGTCTTCTCCTGGCTTGTCCTCCCACCTCTTGTCTATCTTTAATGCGCATCTTATCTGCGCCTCTCTGTAGCTACTCTTACCGAAAGTTTCCCACAGATGCTGCAACTCCTGTGGCAAACTCCCCCTGTCACAGATGGACATGGCTCTATGTACAAACGTGTTTGGTACCCAGTTGCGTTGTGCTGGATGGTAGCAACTCTGAGCATTAAGATAATGGTCCTTGTGTGTCCTTCTCCTGTAGACCGAGCGTCCCAATGTACTGTACGGATTTCTCTCAATTAAAATATCAGGGAAGGGTACGCATCCATTCTCTTTTACTTCCATGGTGAACTTGATATTTTCATGTATGCCACTGAGATGACACAGAAACTCCTGTAGGCTTTCCTTGCCATGTGGTCACACCACAAAAGTGTCATCAACGTATCTATAAAACAGGCAGTCAAGTGCTACATCTTCAAAGTGCTCCATGGAAAGTTTGGCAATACCCAGAGCTAAGGGGGAGTCCATGGCAACCCCGTCTATTTGCTCATAGAATTTCCCCACCAGATTTGAAATAATTGGTAGCTAGCATGTGACGGAAGAGTCTCTTTGCGTCTTCATCGAAGAAGCGCTAAGCAATCGTCCAGCAGCACATGGGTGAAAAGGGACACGACAGCAAAGCTGACTAGTAGGTCCTTCTCATCTATGCAGAGCTCTTGGAGTACCTTAACAAATTCTGTCGAGTTCTTTACATGGTATGGGCTGTGACCCACAAGTGGTTTTAGTAGTTGGGCTAGATGTTTGGCTATCCCATAAACTCATCAACATAGAAAACACACTACAACTGTAGAATATGTGGTTGGAGGTGGCTGGATGGATTCGACTACAGTGCTGTACTATGTCACCTGACCAGAAAAATAGTGCATTGGGTGTTGGCAACTGTACTACATTTACAAGCAATTTTAGAATACGGAACAAGAAGTAATATTTTAAGGGGAAGAAGCTACAAAAAACGATAAAATTACGAAAAATAAGAGTAAACTGAGGGAAAATACGTCGAAATGCGGGAAACTGAGGGAGTACTTCCATGCCTTCCGCTTGCTGCAGAACAATTCTTACATGTGGGAACGAGTACGCGACAGCAGGAAAAAAGAGAACAATCTGCTGCTAAACAGCATTGTAATAAAACTGGTAAAACTGCCAAAATTGATCGCACTATCAATTGAGATGCTTATTATTACAGTACAAAGATGGTGTCTTTTCCATCCTTTTTGACCACTGGTATGCTGTTGATTACGACATAATGACTGAACGACATCACTTGTTTGAGATGTTTCAAATGGCTCTATGCACTATGGGACTTAACATCTGAGGTCATCAGTCCCCTAGACTTAGAATTACTGAAACCTAACTAAACTAAGGGCATCACACACATCTGGGCCCAATGCAGGATTCGAACCTGCGACCGTAGCAGCAGCGCGGTTCCGGACTGAAGCACCTAGAACTGCTCGGCCACAGCGGCCGGCGTTTGAGATGGAGAAAGAGTCTTCGTGGAGGACATCATCATCCGGGGATGGCTAGCACCGAAACAGTAATCCTGTAGCTACATGAGTGGAATACGAGAAATAAATCGAAATGGAACCCCGAGCAATCAGCTACCCCTGTGAAACGTGAGTCTAAATGTAGAAGGCGTCCAGCACCTTCAGACAGCTGTCTGGAAACACTCCACAGCGCCATAAAATTGTTCCAGTTTCCATATGTTGTGACTGTCTTATTTAAAACCATCCAGTGTGTGTGTTTTGGGAGCAGCAGCAACAATATAAATTACACTGTGCGATGTCTAGTTTTCTGCGAGAGCCAATGGCTTAAAACATGTTAGTATCAGTTTAGAACCTGACACAGACCTTGAAGTTGTCACAGAAAAACAAAATGTATGGTGGCATACAAAGAGTGTTACAGCAGAAAAGGTGTATCAATCAAGAAAACAGGACCCTCTCTTGCGACAGATAGTGTATGGGATGTGGTCCTTCTACAACACAGATGATGAAACTTTACACTGGTCTGTGCAAGTGACTTCGATCACGGGCCACCAGCTCCAATCGATCAATACCTGTATATTTAATGGGATGACCATATATACTCGATGCTGGCAAGCAGACTGTATTTGCTATCGATACATCAGCATAGAGAGATGCAGTAAAAATCTTATCGAGTTCTCTGAAATAAAGTTAGCGGAGCTTTTATAATTCGTAGTTGGATGATACAAAATAACGATGACAGAATGTTTGGGTGACAGACAAGAACGCAGAAACGTAGATCCCTCTCAGACTGTAGTACTGTATGTACTTTATTAACACATTGTAATGTAGTAGCAAAATCCTCGTCCTTATTCCAGTTCCTGTATGATAACTCTTCATAATTTTCTCAATAAGAAACATCACTGTAACTGTTCCTACTGGCTTTTATACTACCTCGTGTCACTGAAGAAAGCTTCGTTTTGGCGCTTACCTTACACATTGTACACGATTGGCGAAGCTAGACAGCCGTGTTCCCATTTCCATCGAATGGTCAAAACACAATCCTGTCACATGAACTCAGCTTACCTTCTTTCTACATGGGTTGCAGAACGTGGTAGATATAGCACTCTCCGACTTCTCAGTCCCGACTTGAATTGGGGCGATCGCATGTGCGAAGCTGCAGAGGTTGTGGGGGCAGAGACTGAGGAACATTTACAAGTTGCATAGGGACTATTTAAAACTACATCATAGTTTTACTGTAGCAGATAGGATCGAAAAAGGTGACTCGTTTAGAGATGTATGGAGGACTCAAGTGTGAGGACATGTTGTAAATGATGTGTGCTGGATATATGTACTACTCGCTACGGACAGTAATGATTTGTTTGCAAGATACTACGATGTTTGGTGACTGTAGAAGGAATTTCAACAGAAGTTGGACATCATTAAGGTAAAGAAAGTTATTTTGTTACAAATGCAATGTGCATATTCATAACTGATGATTGAGGCAATGTATAGCTTTCATATCCAACGATTTTGTAAAGATAATTGTTGATGTATAATCAGCTAATCGAGTGTGTTAATTTTGAGCATTATTAGTTTTCAGTGTCAAAATACAAGTTTTAAAGTTAGTGCCACATTGTTACTTACCCCAAGTCAATACCACTTCCCAGATCCACATCATTTTTTATTCACTATTTTTCTCAGTAAATCACTGCCTTGGTCATATTCGATTTAATTAAAATGTATGCTACAATAGCTGTTTGCTAACTATGCAATTTAAAGTACTAACAGAGAGCACTGCAAAGAGCGTTACCATTTCGCAGATAAAGAAATTTTATTAATTCAGAGATAGCATTCATTAAGCACAAGGACCACTATTTTCAAATTGACAAAGTTTTTTTTATTATCAAGCCAAATTTCAAATCAATAATGTTGTATGGTTCAGTTTTTGTGTTACATAAGTCATGTAGTTTTGGTTTGGTTTAAAGTTATTGACAGTTTACATACTCGCAGTCAGAAAAATTCAATACTGGGCATAGTGCGCATAAGCGACAAGATAAATCACACGTTCATGCACCGTTCCCATTGTAACAGTTGTGTTTAATGTCAGTTAAGTAATTTCAATCATATTTCAAAGTGGCTGAATGGAGATACTTCATTCCAAATCGCTGACAGTATTTCTACCAGAAAGCGTTACATGATCAGCGACTTGTGTGTACCTGTAGAAGCAAGACCGCTTTTTATACAGGATGACGACAACATAGTTGCGATCGTGTTTTTAATAGCGCGATCCTTACGCGTAATATTTGTTGGCGGTGATAGAACCCTTCTGTGGTCAGCTTCAAACGTCGGTTCTCAATAGTGTTCCTCGGAAAGAACATCGTCTTCCCTCCAGGAATTCCCATTTGAACTACCTGGTGAGTGCAAACCAACTACTGAAAAAGAAAAATTACTCGCCATGCAAAGTGACTCATGATCAATTTAATATATTAGACTATCAGTTTGATATCAGTGACCACGTATACGGTTCTTGAATTGGTGTTTTTTCGTTGCAGCGATATCTTTTAACGATATTTGAATGTCTCGCCTATACAGGGAGAGAGAACTGTGGTAATAAAATGTGTTACCGGATTTATGAAGCGATATGTAGCATAAAACTTATATTTACAACTTTACTGTGGCCTTACCTTAAGAGAGTCTGAAAGTAAGGCTTCCTGTGGCTGTGGTAGATCTTTTAGCGCTCCATCACGAACCAAAACTGGGTTAATATCCTATCCCTGTGATGCATGTCAAAACAGAAAACGAAAGATATTTTTCTACTTGATGAAAGAATACTTAAGAGAGAATACAGCCTATCCCGTAGGCCTGTACAAGATTTTCACTAGTAACAATACTTCAGCGGCGTCGAAATGTGTATATTTCTTCTATCTTCGAAAATAACTCGTATAAACGGGAGGAATCTACACTTTGCATGAGAAATTTGAGGTGTGTGGTCAACAACATCGCTACCTTGGGTTGGGTAAAGTGGGGTTTTTAAACTGTATGCTCTACGTCGGGGTGGAATTATTTAGAACTACTGTATACGTTCAAGCTGCAGCTGCTGCTTTCATAATGCACCGTGGCTGGGGTCGTCACGAGGAGTAGGCAACCGGGGATAACAGATAAGCTCAGCCTTTGACGTGCACAAAGAATGCACTTTTCTGATCTTGCCCGAGGCAGCAAGGGTTGGCCAAGTTACCAGTGTGCTGGGTGAGCGTGGCAGAAGCGGACGTGTCTGACCTGACAGCACATACAAAACGATGGGCATTTACAGTTGACGTATCAATAGCATCTGGATTTCTATCACTCCAATCAGCCCTGGATGTCCTCCATGGCCAGGGATGGTGCACTCTGGCATACATGCGCGCCCACAACTGCAGCCACGACGGGAATTTTCACTGACCTCTATGCGGCGCTGGTGTTGTACATGGAGACCTCGGGAAGGGAGCGCGTGGGGTGTGCACGTGTTTTCAGATATCTCCAACACCAAGCCATGACAACTATTGCTATGGACTGAATCACGGTTTAAATGTGTCGTGTTTAGTGCTTCTCAATACAATGCAGTGGGCTCTCTCTTGTAGTGGTATTTGCTGTTCTCTCTATTGCAACACCATTTTTTTCCGTCAGATACGTTTCGTTGAAACATAGTGGTGGTGGAGGGCGCGTACCAAGACCTCTGACTGTTTAGCGCCACGATCTATTTGTGACGGAAATTTCATTACTTGATTCGCATAATGTTTGCGTGTGAAAATCGCTGAAAATATGATTTACTGCGAAGATGGATCATTGTAAAGTTGGAAGTGAATGTTGGAAGTGATCTGTAAATTGTTAAACAATTACACAGGTTAGTGCACATGATTATTTCACTCTATTTTTGATATCGAAATTGTGTCAGCTTTCCCTTTGTCTCCAGCATTAGCCAATAGGAATACAGTATTCTGAGGTGAGATCTTCATGTTTGAAGATGTTGGTTCACACAAACAAGCAGGGAGTAGATTCTTGAGAGTGACAGAGGCAAGAAGCGAGTCTGGAATTTGCCAATCAACAGAATGCTGCCACTTGATGCTGTTTGGTGGCCGTGAGATCAAAGAGGTCGATATCCGGTCTGTGGTATTTAGTAATGTGATCTGTAATTAGGACATTGGGCTATTTTGACCTTCATGGCAGCATCCTGATGACACACACACACACACACACACACACACACACACACACACACACACACACGGGAGACCCCCAAACAGAGGCTATTATATCGTACTTCATTCCATTCCCTTGTGGTTACAGTTATGTCATCGGGAGAAAGAGGCGGGGGTGCAGTAATGATGCCTACCGCACTTGAGGGACCCCATCTCCTGCAAGCTGATTAAATAAATATGTATCACTATATTATTTACTTTGATTTGAATTTCGTGTCGTGAGATCGTTCTCCAGCACAGAGTGAGTCTTTTCCCACTATTTTTTTCTGGGAGAGGTTGGGAGGGAGGGGGGAAGGATGGGGGGCACTTCCCATGGTGGTGGCACTGTCCACTAGCTTAATCTATCCCTGCATGTCAAGGTGAAGGCACACAAGAAAATTTTCCAATAAGACACATTCAATCTTCAGCAGGGTAATTACATAATTAGGACATGTAGTTACAGGATCCTAAGCTTTTCCCACCAAATAAAAGCGAGATCCAGCCCCTGCAGATTAAATTTTGTAAATAAACAGTATAGCCTATGCTATATAATTGAAATTCTTGTCGTGAGATCCTCTCTCTCCAACAGAGATGGTAACTTAGAGCCCATGGCGGAATCCAACCTTAGTCAGGAATCTGTCTTGGCAAGAGTTCTCGCATGCATTGGTATTCCACATGGGCACGTGTTTCGACAGGAATTTCTCAGGTACTTTTGTTCCGGGATTAGCGTGGCATCCAGTGTGTCAGTGGCAGGGCCCAAGCACGCTCACGCTTGGGTTGCGAGGTCCGGCAACATGCACGGGTGGTGGTGTGTCGTGCAGTGGACGGTGAATGCTTCGTGATCGAACAGTTTTTAAAAGTTTAATTATGTGTGATGTGTGTTTCATGATGGTATTCCTTGCACTGTGCGATCGGAATGAAAAAAGCGATCGATTTAATTATTTCTCTACCAGTCCTGCATCTTCCCAAACAGCAGAGAATGATGAGCAAGAGAAATCCAACCCCTGCAAACTGAATTTTTTTTATAAATAAACACTATGCTTTCTGCTACATAATTAAATTTCTTGTCGTGAGATCCTTCCTCTACAACATGGAGCCGCCGATTTCCAGTTAGGGGAGGGGAGAGGAGGGTTTACCAAAGGGGTGTGATTAATTCATCAATCAATTTAATTAAGCAGTCAATAAAATTGATTAAGTGAGGGACTATTCAAACAACCAAGCTATGGAAGTTTACCGGTATCAGCGAGGGAGAGTTGGAGGTTCCCTGAGGGGTTGGGACGAAGGAGAGGGGGAGGGGTGGGACAGCAGTACGTTAAGGACCTGGCACTCAAAAGGATTATCACCAGGGTATGTAGTACCTGGCAGCACAATGCACCTAATATGAAAAACGTATATTTTTTGGGGTGTCCGGATACTTTTGATCACATAGTGTATATACGCAGTCGAGTGCGGCAGCCACCAAGCGAATTTTGCAGCTGCTTCGTTTGACACTGAGCTAAAAAACAAAAATAACGTAACCTTTGAGACCGAGAATCAGAGCAGTGTCTTAGGGGGTCCTTGCGCCTTATCCAGCATTAAGGCAGACTGTTACTGAGAAACCGACGTAGTTTTTAGTGCCAGTCTGTATGGTTTTACACCAAACGACGCCTAACACTCGCCAGATAGTCATATGAGGCATTGCCATCTCTCTGCTTGCCCAACGAGTAGACTTTTTTTCATGGACTCCGCTCAACCATTTGCCGAATTCTTTCCACGATGTCATCAGACGTGCGAGCTGACCTTTGCGCAAGCATCCTGTCTCTTAAAATTGGCGATACCAACGACGTATGATTTTTTTATGCAGACGGGTCAATACAGAAATCGCTGACTCACTCTTTGCGAGCTGCAGTACACCATAACGTCTTCTGCTGAGCGGACGGCCTTTCTTCTGACAAAGACTGCAAACTGGGGAGACGCACTGACTGACATCTAGAGGCGAGTTTCTGAATCTCTAAGCCACGCCCATTCAACATTCCATTTCCTTACTGGCACGTCCCGTGTTTCGTAACTATTACCGTCCAAAATCAGGTAATTCTTTTTGAAACACCCTGCAATTTGATTATTAACTGCGTCTGTGCACTGTCCTGATTACGTCACAATGTCAGTCGCGATCATATCAGTGTTCTGTGAAGTCAGTGCTTTATGTCGAAGCTAAGTGAATCTGAACGGGAGTAAATTGATTGTACTCGTATGACGAGTAACCAAGGGAGCCGAGGTCTTTGGTGGAGAGGCACCGTATTTAAGGTTTTTACAGCATACAGAGAAAGCAGTAAAGCGTCATCCATTGAGTTACACAACGCGGACGAAAGTGTGTGTTGAGTGCTACTGACAGTCACCGAAGAGGGCTGCAACGAGAAAAGACGACGACAGCCGCTAAAAGTCACTGCAAAACCGAATGTTGCACCATCAAACCGTGTCAGCACCAAAAACGTCATAAAGGAAGCTTGAAGCAGGGAATTCAGAACGAGCTGGAATTCCAAAATCACTCACCAGTGATGCTAATGGCCATTTACAGGAAAACATGGCGCCAACGCCATAAAAACTAAACTATGGGGCAATGGAAGAAAGTAATTCGGTCGAATGAGTCTTGTTTCACACCATTTCCAAGTTCTGGTTGAGTTTGCGTAAAACATCTCACGGTTTCATTGATAATTCGTGAAACATCGCAGGGTTTCATTGATAATTTGGGCTACCATATCACTGTATTCCATGGGTCCCATGGTCACTCCTGCAAGGTCGATTTAGTACCCAAGGATTATGTGAGCATTTTCGTTCATGAGATCCATCCCATGGTACAAAGTTTGTCACAATGGTGACCCTGTGTTCCAAGATCACAGGACCCCTGACCACAAAGCTTGCATCATTCAGGGCTCATTTTGTAAGCACAAGGATGAATTGTCACATCTTACATGCCCACCAGTCATCAAATCTCAAAATTATTAAGCCTTTATTATCTACTTTGGAGGAAAGGCTGGGTGAAACATCATCGCTACCAGAACTTGCCACTGTTTCGCAGGAAGACTGGTATGAGATTCCCTTGAAAACCATACAGGACATGTATTTATCCATTCTGAGATGAGTGGAAGCTGTTTTGAATGCCAACAGGTTTCCTATGCTACAGTACACATGATAATGTGTTGTGTTTTTGGTGTTTCCATATTTTTGTCCAACCCCTGTACTTTCATTTTTTGCAATCAAATGGGGACCTACTATTGCAGTCACAGTAATGTGTTATTCTGCAGTGCATCCCAAGCCATAACACGACGAATAATTCATAACTGGAAGAGGCATAAAATGAGGAAAGAGACAGAAAACAAAGGAATGAATATATTGCCATCCAGTTAATACTAAAATACTTTTATCTCAGATACAGATATAATTACAGTTCACTTTCCAACAGAGCCAGTCTATTCAACTGCTCGTGGATAGAGTAGTACAATGATACAGCAGCCACTACAGCTAAGCTTTCTGGGAAAGAGGAAAGGAAAAAGTCTTAATTGTGAAGCTAGTCAGCCTGCAAAAGTATAGTTTCATCACATCCTTCTAAACATTATCCTAACTAGCCTAAAACTGCACTGTACAAGCAAATCTCAGACACTCTTTTTCCCTTAATGGTAAATGATAGACTGGCATCTACTGTACCACTAAAATATTTTCACCATATTTTGACACCTATGCTCCACTTAATAAAATAATTGTGGCTGAACACTTACCTTACTGCAATTTTTTCCCTTTAAATGTGGAATTATGGAGCCACAGTAGATACCACAGTGCCTACACATGCTGGGGCAACCACTGCAACCACCATAATCCCCCTATTGATGAAAAACGTGTGAAAGAGAGACTGCAACACGGTACTTTAACTCCCTTTCCTGGAGTTTTTGTTGTTATGAAACTGCCAAATAATTATAACGTCATGTGTATGTTTTGTATGTCTGATGAAGGACTTAGTTTAGTAGCAGAATGTATCTAGCATTATTTTTCATTACACCTGTCTGTAACTCAACACCTTTTATGAAAAGTTAAAGCACTGCCTTCTTGTGGTTTTCTACTATGTAATACGAGTACATATCTAACTTTACTTTCAAGGATTTCACTGTTAACAGCGTAACTCCATCCCTTGTTATTTCATTTTCTTAGAATAAGCTTCTGGCACCCCTTAATGAAATGCTTTTGGCAAAACTGTTCTGTCACTTATAGACTGTTACTGTACTTTTGACAGAAGTCAATTCTTCACAATAAAAGTTTAAAAATAGGAAATATTAAATGTTACATCATGATTTGATTTGTATGTAGCAAAGCTTTTTAGTATATAAAGATGTCACCAACACATTATAGTGATATTAAAACAACTCACGACTGACAATTTTGCATGTGCTAAAAGGAGTGTTAATGCCACCACATCACACATTTACCACTGATGCTGGACAGCATATGCTTCTATGTACTGATGGCATGACTACTACAGGATCCACCAACCAACCACGCTATTTGTGCTGTGAAGGGACAGTTTATTCACCACTGACAGCAGAGAGAAGTTCTGTCATCTCCTCTCTAGGGAAGTAAATGTCCATTTGGCAAGTTATTTTAATAACACTATAAACATTAGTGTCCTATTGGATCACAAATTCGCACAATGATGTAATTGTAAGATTTTTGTCCACATAAACAACCAGGTAATATGACCTTCTGACAAAACATCTACTCTGCAAACCATCATGAAGTACACGGCAGAGGAACAGATAGGGGGAAAAAACACATAACCGACAAACAGATTTCTGAGTTTCTAACAAAATTTATTTAGAAACAGTGTTTCTACAAGTCTTATACAATGAATATGCACAACAGTGAAAACTGAATATTGTTCTGAAATGACTGACAGCAGCAATTAAATTATAAATATGTACTTGCCTTTCATTTTGGCAGTTAACACACATCTTCTTTTCTTAACTTTTCAATTCAAAATCATTTAATACAAACTATCAATCGCCTGTCATGAGACAGGGGACTTAATAGTCCAACAGCACTCAGCTGTGATTGGTCAAAAGCAATCGCCTGTTCATAACAGGGGACATTTCTGTCCAACAGCTGTGAGCTGTGATTGGTTAGATAATATGAAAATAATCACCTGTCGGAAAGCAGGGGGCAATGTCCATTAGCACTTTAGCTGACAATTATAACTGAATGAAAGATAATAAAGACAATCGCCTGCCTAAATAAGGCAGGGGACTTGGAGTCCAACAGCTTACAGTGCTGTGATTGTTGCTACTACCTTGTGAGTGGAATGTCTGATCTTTGCCACCACCACCATTATATTACTATTTAAATAATTATTCCCTCTAACAGGGAATAGGACTCCTCAATCTTATTTTTCAGCACATTACAATTTCACAAACGTGAAACATTAAGTTAATAAAATTTAGTTCACACCACAAAGGTTTCAATCCAATTTGATCAAAAACAGTGTTTACTGGAACATAAATGCCGCAGTAGATGAATGTCCAGTAAACTGAGTGATACACTTAACAATACAAAAATAGTGTACAGTGATTTACATATGAGCTACACTGTATATGATAATTAGGTAACAAAGGCTGCTTATTTGATACTAACATCACACTATAGTACACGGAGTGCTTCTAATATTTCACAAACACACAACAAATAAGATAAAATGGATTTCCTGGTGGCTAGATGCTTGAAGATGTAAGTTGGATTAAGTTGATCGTTTATTCTTTTTATTGTTAAATCTCCAGGACTAAGTTTGGCTTGGCTGGAAAAAAATGGTAAGATAGCATTTGAAGTTAGCTTATCAGTTTTTAAGGGATGTTAAAACAGAAACACAATATGTTTTTGAAAATGAGTAAATATATTTCAGTCTTTGAGAAAATAGAGGAAATTTGTTATTGACGTGTAAGCTGTTAAAGAATTACTTGAAAACTGTTTGGTGCTGGCAAAAGTAAAAACTTATTGCAAATGCAAGTGAGAACCTACCAGTGTTACAAAATAAAATTTGGAAGTAAGAAAAAAATAAAGCTAAACAAAACAGAGTGTCCTATTCCCTTAGTATATATAATGGCAGTCCAAAGTGTCAAAAAATTAAAAATGATTCATAAACATGTAGCATGACAAGAATAAAAAATAATCAACAATACAGATGGGTCCATCCATGTTACACTGAAATTTTCCTCTTTATACACACATAAATTAGTCTTAACATTAATTATATTTTTCAGTTATCACTCAGTGGGTGACAATTGCCTACTTTTGGGAGGTACAGTGACAAAAGTGCAAATTTCATGAACAATTTGAAACACTATAACTCAATTTATATTTTATGACACAAAGGACCCCAATATCTAGATAAATGATATACACGAGCAGTAATGTAAGCTTACCTCAACAGTGGAGATAGCTGAGGTTTTGTTTACTTTTTTGTAAACTAAAAATACAGAAATTTACTATAGTGCAACAAAAGCTCTCAAACAACTGCAGTAATAACAGAGACAGAATACAAAATATTACTTCAAAAATTTTAAATGCTGTCTAAAAATGGCTGTTGGGTGGTGTTACTGCAATTGAGTACAACACACAACTTACTCATACACGAGGACACAAACAAAGAGAAGTAAGCAGCTTCAGACAAGTGTCAGCCACAACAGAATTTAACATATACAGGAAACTAAAAAGAGCTCTTCATCTGCTTTAACCAGTTTCAACAATGCATCAAACTTTATTTTCAACAGGAAAGGAGGGCACTTTGATGAGTCTTGATAACAGTCTCTCATAATTCAGCTATGTAACAGATCAATAGCCCCTACTGTAATCACATCAAAAGCTATGAAGTTCTACACTAACACTTTAGGGTAATGCTTTGCTACAAAGAACTATGACCAAAATACCTACATGTTGACAAACATATGGTTGATTTCTGTAGCCCTCTGTTTTTGAATTCCACCCGTTTCTAATAAAACCACATAAGCTTCCTTAATTGCACATTACACATAGGAATAATGTCATACAAGATCTGGACTGATCATTATTAATCTCTTGTTAGCTATGAAAGATTTACTCCTCTGCAATTAATATCAGTTACTTATCCTTTTCTTCTCACTACTGTCAAAATGAAAACTACATTCTTCATTTCTGCTTCAGCAGAGCTAAAATGATTTCTTCTTTTGCCTTGCTGCTTGCAGAAATTATTCAAACACTAATGTCACAATTTTTATCACGTATCAACTTCTTGCTCACAGTGAAAAAAAGTTTTTCTACTTAACATATGATAACTGACAAGAAATAGGTCAACAGTTCTGTAGTTAGTACTACAAAAAAATCAATTCCTATGCACATTTAAAAGAAGCTGCTATAGACAGGTATTGCAATCCTAACTAGTGAGTGTATGGATAGTAAATACTACCCACGGTCAATAGTGATGACCATCAGTAACAAAACTCCCAACAAATTCTTCATATTCTGCATTAATCAAGTCATTAAATATGATCCTTGTCGTCGTTCTGTGGACTACCTGATAAAGGGCTAGGAGATGGAAGTCAATTCTCCAAACCTTAAAATTCACTTCTCTGTAAATGCCAATAAGAAACCCATTTTTCAAATTTTACTTTAAATGCTTGTGTTGTCATTTTCACTGTAACTATCACACAAGCAAAGTGCTAAATATGGACACCTATTGCTAATGTGGTTTAAGTGGCTTCACTGTGCTTTATGCACACAGCTGCTGCGCCATGCCTCACTTGTTGCTTACAAAAGAAATTGGACTGTATTTGTGCCAAGGTTGTAACTGACATGCAGAGCAATATACTTAAATGTTTCATGTAACTGAAGTCGAATTTGCTTTATAAATTGACAGATGTGCAAAAGTAGTGGTTTTGCTATGACATACAATAGAGTTCTCACAAAAATACAAAATTAAAAACTGTAAGGATCAACAAAGAAGCTTTGGCTACTACTATGCTAAGAGTATTGATCCTTTGTAAAGACTAGCAGGTGCTATATCAAATATACTATGTACCCGGTGGCCTCTTATTTCAACTCAAAGGCTCGAGATAAGAATGTGACAATGTAAGAAGTATGCAGGAGAGAGGCAGGTGAACTCTCTCTTACTTGCCTCTCCAACAATCACCTTCACTGCTGCATGTGCATGTACCAGGAGATAGTGCTCATGAGTATGGTGTAACTGTGTGTGTGTGTGTGTGTGTGTGTGTGTGTGTGTGAGAGAGAGAGAGAGAGAGAGAGAGAGAGAGAGAGAGAGAGAGAGAGAGAGAGGGGGGGGGGGCGGTGGGGGGGGGAGGATCAAAAAGAGGGAGAGTAGACAGTGTACAGGGTCAGCCCACAATGGACTGAATAGGTAATAAAATAATAGGACCCTAAATCCCAAATACTTCCCATGGGTAGGAAATTTAACACTTAGCATGCAGTTGCATAACTGCAAATTACATTAAAACTATTCAATTAAATCTGTATAACAAAACATGGTACTTACATTATGGAAATTTAAAAGAAAAAAAGGTTAAATGCAGAGATCACACACACCTCACAGGAGGCTCAAGAACAAATGAAGCAGAAAATTTGTGACTTTACAATGAGAATATCTGTGGGGCACAGCCAATTCATCAAAGTTACACTGATCAACTTAAAACGTATGTTACTCATTTCTTGTAAATGGTGGACTTTATGCTCCAACTCTATTGGTGTTTACTATAAAATTTGGAGGCACACTAGTTTCCATCTCAATAAGCAGAAAGGGAAATATTTGTCACTAACTGGAATTGAAGCTTGTAGGACAACTCAAATTATGACCAAGGACCCCGTTTTTTTAAGTGCTCAACCATGCTTGAATAGAGGGAGAGAAGTAGCGAAGAAAACAAACGCTATACATCTCCCTTAAACTAATTAATAACTACTTCATCCCATCACAGTATTTCCCTTCAGTCCACTGTGACACTGCACTGTATCAATTACCTGATACAAACACTGGTACTAGAGATTTGAAAAAACGAAGCAGTAATGTGATAGTGGAAAGAGAGAAACATGTAGTCAGAAGAGACACTGGTTGGAGGGAAAGTGTGTGTGTGTGTGTGTGTGTGTGTGTGTGTGTGTGTGTGCGCACTCATTTAATCACTAAAGCGATCCGATATGTGGTTTCTAAGTGTAATGCAAAATCCTTACTAGCGGTCTTGCTCTATTTTTACACGCAGGGAGCCAATTTAAGCAGAATCAAGGGTTTCCCATTAGAAATCCCACCAAACGGAGGAGACAACTGACCAACCCTAGCATTATGTTTTCCTTCTTTTGTCCAGTTCCTTTCTTCCTGGAATTTGACTCAAACTCTGTTCTTATTCTCTCCCGTTCTTCACTCTATGCAAACACTACTTCCATTTTCACCTCTTATGTTTTCAGCACATTTGTATATTCTGTATGTACTGTCTTCCCGTAATACAGAATTCACACACATCTCATAGAAGGCTCAAGAACGAATGACGTACGTAAGTTATGTCTTTATAATGAGAGTATTTATGGGGCATTTCATGACTGTCCTTCACACGGAAATACCTGTTTATATAATTCCTTACCCTACACAGTTTTCATATACTGGCTGTTACAAAACTCACTCACACACAGACTGAATTTTCACTCTGCAGCAGAATGTACACTGATTTGAAACTTTCTGGCAGATTAAAACTGTGTGTTGGCACATGGTTTTCAAATGCCAGGAAACTTCAGATCGGCACACACTCCATTGCCAAATGAAAATTCATTCTGGAAACAATCCCTTCGACTGTGTCTAAGTTGTATCCACAATAACCTTTCTTCCAGGAATGTTAGCCCTTAAAGGTATGCAGAATAACTTCTGAGAAATTTGGAAGGTACGATCTGAGGTACTCTCACGGCTGTAAAGCTGGGAGGGCAGATCATGTGTCATGCTTGAATAGTTCAGTTGATTACGCACTTGTGCGCGAAAGGCAAAGGTCCTAGGTTTGAATCCTAATACGGCACACAGTTTCAATCTGCCAGAAAGTATCCCCTCACACACAGCCCTCAACATGTATCTCCTCTGTGAACACACACACACACACACACACACACACACACACACGGGGGGGGGGGGGGGGTAATTAATGGTTTACATACATTAAGAGACCCCTAAAAAAATCTTGACTACTGCGCATGTAGATGTATGCTATAATGTACGAACAACAGATCACGTAAATGCATCATGAATATATCAGCAGCCACCTTATTTCACTTCTGCAGTCAACTCTTGCAGGTGACTGGCAGATACTTGGAGGAACTTTTTTCTGCGGATGACTGACAGAGGTGCATCACAAAACAATGTCAAAACTTGAAGGAAAGATGTGCATTCGATGAATTTTTCTAGCTGTTTTCTTGCAGCAATAACAACCAGGATAATCACTTCTTACATCAATATCTGATAGTCAAATATGTGGACCTAAACCAAAGTGAACTTACAAAAAGTTGATGAAGGAAAATCATATTGTAAATGCCATACAATGAGATATCATTTAAAAACAAACCTATTATCAATATAACTTGGGGGTCCAACATTAATAATGGTCACACAATTAATGTTTTTGTGTTTTCATGCTGTAGATAAGATACCCGTCATTCTTCATTCTATGCATCAATGAGAGTGAGATCGGTGTCTGCTTTATTGCTTTGCTCTTTTTTAAAGTATAACATCAGGATGTATGATTAACAATAAAAATAAGTATACATAATATACTGATAGTTGTTTTCATTGAGATACATAACACGCTAGGATAAGACTCTTCTAGATGATGATGCTCAACTGACCTGCATCGTGAAAGTAATGCCACTGAAATGTACCGAGATTTATTTTTTTCTGACAGCAATAGAATTTCACTGCATGACTTCAAAATTATGCTATGTCACAGCAGAGCACAGAATTACAAGACAGAGTGGATGGCATCAAAATTCATGCATTGTCTGTGTCTATCTACAAGACAAACTCTCACAAATAGATGATCAGTTAGGATAACACAATAATATACTTAAGGTCTATTTTTATATAGGTATCATAATGAAAATAACTGTCAATACATTGCATACACTTGAAAAATACTGATGAAAATAGAGCGACGACCAAGAATCAGACACTGATCAATGATTTGGTAGTCAAATGCCTTGACTACTCGATGGCCGAGCTTGCTCTTGTACATGCCTAAGAGTGATGGTTACCCTATATACAGTATCAAAACACAAAAGTGTTAATGACTCTAGATTATTAACTTTGTACCCCATATGATATTAATAAAAATTGTTTTTTGACAATATTGCAATGTACTGCACTGAAAATACAATTTTCTGCCATCAAATTTGACCTCGTTTTGTTCAAAAACTAGAATGTCTTACCAAAAAATCAAAACACGTGTCCCTCATTTTCAATACAGATCGCCCTTGCAAAACTTGATCAAAATCGCTGATACACGTCAGAGTCTCCCCTTGTCAGTAATGCACAATTTCTTGTAAACTATAAACAGTAGTGTGTAATAAGCACCATAATCTCATAGCTTACATTTGGAATAAACTATTTATGAATCTTATACCATTGCTGTAACAATAATTTTCCTATTATTGGTTGACTTTGTTGTTTGTTGTCTTGTTTCTAGGAAATGCACTGCTAACCTGTTTCTAAGTAGTCAGAAAACGAGGCAAAAGGTAAAGTTCTTTACATAGTGACAGTCAACCTTTATTTTGTTGTTAAATTTGTAACTATTTTACAAGGTGTGTGTGTGTGTGTGTGTGTGTGTGTGTGTGTGTGTGTGTGTGTGTGCGTGCGTGTTTGTGTGTGTGTGTGTTTGTTTTGGATATAAGAAAGATCTCAAAATCATGGACTCAGTCCAAAATATGATGAGCACATCTTATGGACTTGCATCTGTATTTGTATCTGAAGTATTTGGGGGGGGGGGAACAGCTACAGAAAAAGGAGATCCCTAAGGAATGCAACAATTAATTTTACCACAAAACTGTTAGCTCTGTCAAAGGAGATACACATGTTATTTTGAGTGAAATTCCTCACAGGCCAACAGTGTCTGAAGTAAACGTTCATGAGAGGTTACAACTTTCTGCCAGGCTGGGACTTGAAGCAGTCTCTCCAAGACATGATAAGCATTATCACTATGCCTACCTTTACGCACTTAAGCTTCCTCATTTTCATGTTAACCAATAGAATGAGAAATATACACAAATAACGGCAGGCTCTATTCAAGACGCTTCATTAACTTCAAGCATGTAAGGTGGTATGCAATGCCCGCAAATTTCTTTTCAAGTTCCAGTCCAGCACATGGTTTAAACCTGTCCTGAAGATTCAAAACCTTGATATTTCTAAACGTGATAGGATACTCAATGTGTATTCCAACTGCCAATAATTATAGTAAATAATTGAATTATTGCAAATGAAGTAGAGAAGTAAGTTTACTGGCTGAAAACATAAACTAGTATCTTTGACATTGTTTGTACATATGACTATGGATCTCCCTAATTGCATTTGATCTTCAAGGTATATACAGTTAACTATTAGATTCATACACTTAATTAATACACAGGTTTTCCTTGTCTTCAACTTCTTTAGTTATTACTCATTATAACACAAATGATAAAGGCCATTTCTGGGATTTATAATAAATGAACAGAAAAATTACACAGGGTTTTAAAGAAAAGTGGCCCTTACCTGATCCGTTTTCATTTAAACTTGCAGCTTGCAGACTGTATAAAAACAATGTTACATTTGTTACCTGATATAATTTCTCCACAGTGAAGACAAGAGAACCATGGATTCTACATGCGGCTCTCCCTTCAACACACAAAACTCGTGCGTACATGCCCACACTACAGTTGCTGGGGCAGCTAATAGATCAGATTATTCTCTTTCAGCTTATGGATGATTTTTTAAAATTTCATGATGCAATGCCAATACAAAATGCAAATGGTGCAAGCGCACAACAGTAAAGCAAGTGAGGGCTTATTTTTTTAATCAATAATCTTCTCGTGGCATAGCTTCTGCTGTATGATTACAGACCAAGTTTCTAAATATGAAACAAATTTACACTGTTTTTGTTTCAACTGCTTAAGAATTGCCATACTTTGAACAGTTTATGAACTTCTTTTGTGTCTTAAACACATTATCTCTGGGATTTACTGAACTCTTCTGTAGCTGAAATACTTCAAAATTCACATGCACAACATGCACATGGCTAACCAATACAGAGTTGCTTCAAGGATTTCCAAATCTGTTAGATATGTGTACTCTAGAAGTCACCCTTGTGTATCTAAGTAGCAACAATACATACAAACACTCCATAAAAACTGTGCAAGATAATTCTTGAAAAAACATTTCAATGATTACAGATTCAACATTTTAAAATTTTTCAGAAAATTAAGGTACATAGCTATATTACAAAATGTAAGAAAGTTTTACAATACCAATCAAACATTGTCAAAATAGTAAAAATTTCTTGCATCACTGAAGAGTTCAATAAATATAAAATAGTTTTACTGGAAAACAGTGCAGTCAAAGGAAAGGACCAATACAACCACCAATTTCTATGAAGTTTTTCAGACAGTTGTTCCATCTAAGCAAATAAAAAAACAGGCACAGTAAATTCACAGCTGATACCGGTGTGGGGGTGTGTGTGTGTGTGTGTGTGTGTGTGTGTGTGTGTGTGTGTGTGGCCGCGCGCGCGCGTATGACGCATGCGTGAGTGAATAAAAATTTTGGTACAACAGAAACATATGGATAAACTGTTACCCTAACAACAATGACGTAGTTTACAAGAATTCCATTTCTTTCCCTCAATTAAACATGCAGAGAGGCTCAGATGGGAATAGTTAACTTTCTGGAAGCTCTACTCATGATGAAACGGGGAAGTTTTAGACCACCACAAATTATGATGGAAAAACAAACCACTTTAATGGAATATTTTTGGGCTATTTTTAACAGCCTGCACTGTATGTTCTCTTCTTACAACAATTAAGAGAGCGTTGGTAGATTTTGACATAGTGTCGACATGGGAAGGTATGCAAGTGAAGTTACTCAAATCTGTATGTGACAGACTAGAAACCGTAATCACCTTAATGGCAGCACCGAAGCCTTAGTCTCTCCTTGTAGCTATCATAAATGATTTATAGGCTTCATCAGCAACTTCGTGAATTATACATTTTATGCAGTTTTTGTGAATCTCTTTCTGGCATAACTACAAGCAAAATTATTGAATTTCAAAATTTCAATGCATATGTCTATTTCATTATTTACTGCTATAAAACAGACACACGTTTTGAAATCATGGCAATTATACACCAAGCACTGTACAGGTTTTAAAGCATCATTGGCTACAACAGGGAGAGGGTGATGAGAACAACAAAGTATTCAGTGACAGCAATAGAATAATCTTACCTCCTCTTTACAATATTCAATAAGATAACTCGAAAAAATTGTTACACTGATAGTGTACGTGAAAATGCTCCCATCATCAATTTGTACCATATACTATGACACAATTATGCAATTAACTGATTAAAAAAGTGAGTTCATGTTCTAGCGTTGCCAAATGTTTTTAGTTCACAAAATGGGCTAATGAAATCAGACTTTCCTTCTACATATCCTGGAAATATAAAATATATTACATGGTATTTCACAATGAAAGGACACACACACACACACACACACACACACACACACACACACACACACACACTTGTGCCATGTTACATTTACCTTGCCTAGATGGACAACAAGTTTATGGAATGTATTAATTGGTCCATTCCTTATGTGCAATAAGATTTACAACTCGTGACAGGAAAGAGAAAAAAATGCATATAATTATGCCTTTCATTTCTGGTGGCTAGCATGCTGTTATCTGCTTACAGGTGGTTTCTTTCAACAGGCACACAAATGAGCTGAAGGGAGGGGTGAACCTAAAGGCCACCAGACCACAGAAGCCAGAGCCCCCCCAACAAACCTGATCATCTGAAGCGTGGATGCATCATCGGAGTCAGCATAGGTGGACCAGGAAATGCCATAGGTGGTGTTGCATATGGGTGCATTGCTCCTGGTGGAAGTGCTCCAATGATGCCTTTAAAATGTGCACAGAAAATACTATTACTTCCACTGTTAATGAGAAAAGTGCTAAAGAAAGCATATTCAAGTCAATAAAATACACTGCTGAAAGTGACAAGAGAATGAATCTGGAAATAAGTCTTTTAACAACCATAATATACGCAAAACTTTAAATAAGCTCTCATGAACGATTCACACTGCTTTTGCTGTATGAGTACTTCTAAAAATATTCTGTTGTTACTGGATACATGATTTTTAAAAAATGAATCTCCTGACAAATTAGATCTTAAAAAATGTTACTTTATACCAAAACCTTAATTTAAAGCACTATACATCATTACTCAAGTCTTCACCACAAATCCACAAAATTAGTTGCATTTACTTTGCACAATCTTTCTGTGAATTTCATTATTAGACTGTACAAAATGAATTTTTTACAGAGGAGTCTGGTTAGTTCGTTCCTCATTACCATGTTTTCCCACATAGTAAGTCCATTTTTGGAAGTTCCAATCCCAATTACATTAAATGCATGTTAATATGGTTGGTTGGTTTGTGCGGAGGTTGAAGGGACCAGACTAAATGTTAATATGACTCATTTATATGTTCAGCCTCCCCATTTAGGATGTTGAAATTCAGTGTTCTTTTTTTCAGTGTTGGCAACTGTACACATCATAAGTTATGGTAAACATGACAAATTTGGCACATAGAAGTGTAGTGCAGTACTGTAGTTCAGATAGGCTGGCAGCAGCACCAACGACTTGCAACCTATCGACAAGTGCAGGTCGGAGGCAGGAGTGATGTTGCAGTGGCCATATATAAATGATAAACTACATATAAATCAGTTGCTGGTTGTTCTTTGTTTATGTATGGTATACTGTGAATGGATGTTTGGTTACCTCTCAGTGTGCGATTTTCTTTTTTGTGTCAGAAAGTGTACTGATACATCATGGATAAAAAGATAGTGAGGCGATTCATTAATGAAGAGAACTGGAACATTATTCAGAAAGTGGACAAAACTATATACATGAAGCATGTTGATATTCCTCCGTCAACATTAAACTAAAATAGTGAGCAAGCAAAAAATAATTGAAGCTGCATAGTCGGAAGGAGGAAACAACAAAAGAAAACGAGCACAATTATCAGTTTCCAGAACTGGGAATTGCCATTCTGAAGTGGTTTAAACAAGCTGGCACAGCAAAACATACCAGTTGGTGGTAGTATGGTTTTTGCTAAAGCTACATATCAAGGCATCCAATGGTTGGGCCAAAAAGTTTAAGAGCCGACACAATTGAGCCTGTAAATGTGTTCGAGGTGAGGCTGGAAGCGAAAATATTGAAACTATTGAGTCACGGAGAAATATTCTTCCATGTATCATGCTGACATTCCCATGCAAATATACATCTAATACAAAATCTCAGTTAACGACAAGTATATTTGAATGATATTTGTGCTTTTGCGATGCAAGGTTGGGAGTCAAAAACAGGAAAATCATCCTCTTTATTGAGTACTGTGAAGCTCATCCTCAAGATATGTTGTATCTTTGTAATATAAATGTAGTGTTTTTTCCTACCAATTGCACAAGACACCTTCAGCCACTCGACCAAGGCATGAAATAAAAATACAGAAACTTCTTCTACAGAAGAGGCTCGCATATTTTCATAATAACAAGTAAAAAGAGACAATCTCAGATGCTAAGCATTTTGTCAGAAACACATAGAATTCCGTGCTAGAACTGTTTTCAGAGGGCTAGCTTTAATGGATACTGGCACTCACAGGAGGGATCACATCATAAAACAATGAAATCGCAGAAGAAGACATCAGGTCAGAAAACAATGAAACTGCAACTGAACAGTGGCAGCAAATGACGTGGCAAGAAGAAAATACTGCGAGCCTGTTGCCATCTGTCATTCCATAACGATGAAGTGTTACAGTTGCAGATGGCAGAGAAATGAGAAGGTGAAGACAGATATGAAACAGAACCTTCGCCAGTTCCTACACTGTCTAAAGCCATTGAAGCCGTGGACACAAACTTCATAAGTTAAGCTTTGAAATTGATGAAGTAGCGGTGAATGCATTAATGATGGACAATATGATATCAAAATCAGGACAGAAGAAACAAGTAAATGAACGACTTTTCTTTCTGTTAAGAAAATCTGTGTAAACTCTGCCTGACTGTGTATAAATTCATATTTTGTATTTATTTATTCAAACTGCTTTGGGTGATGGTATTTTTATACATAGTGTTATGTATTATGAGACACAGATAGGTATTGGTGTTACTATCCACAGTAAAACTGAAATTGGATGTTGATGTGTTACTGTATACTAAGGACAAATATTCACATATAAACAATCGACTCACATATAATATATACACAGATACATATTCACATATAAACAATCAATTCAAATTGAAATTAAATATTGATATATAAGTCTTTTAGATAAGTTCCTAAAATATAGGTTTGTATTTTGGAGACTAGAGGCTATGGTCTCAGTCACATGCATCCCGATTGGCTGTTGGCTTAAGTATACATGTCCGGCAGCTTGAATGTCGCCAATGTCACTATATTTAAAATATTTTTGCTTCTTGTATACTAATGGCTTGAGTTTCTTGGTGTGATATTCCAAATATATTATCGATAAAGAGTGTTTAGAATTATAATAAATTATAATTTATGGATATAGCATGTCAGGGAGTGTGCTGTTATGGGAACGCATATCACCCCAAATTACGCATTTTCAGTCTCGTAAAAATCAAATCGTTACCAAATCAGGTATTATTTTTGTAGTACGTTTTCCCACTTATGACATTCAGGGTATATGGTTTTTTTAAAAACATATTAACAAGACACCACTATATTAAGAATACTTAACAGAATGTAGCAATACTGATATTCAAGTATTTCTACAGGATGTTACATCTATTCACCCACTTATCAATATTTGGAACACGTGGACTGTAACCTCCTTCAGTAAGATTTCTTGCGTCTTGGGGAGAACATTTGAACATTCAGCTATAGCAACTGAAAAGTATATACACATCAAATATCAAACATCTCCGCAATCTATAACCTCTGCGGTCTCTTGATGAATGCATTCTACATTTACTGTAGATAAGCAGCAGTCTAGTGGCCCTATTCAAACTTTAAAGTTCTACAGAATACCCACCAAACCAGGCATAAAAATTAGAAACAATTGCTGATACAACATTTGAAACCAAGAGTGCCTAAATGTAACGCTGTGTCAGTAGTTAAAATGAAATTCCACAGTGCAAATAGGCTTCACACAGATCTAAGAAATAAGCTGCATTTCATCAAGAAAGTACTGTCTCCAGTTACGCCATTTTCGTTGTGCCACTTACAAGTGAGTATAGTGACTATTTACTTGAAACATATATGCTTGAAAATATCCCCTTAGTATCTAACTCCTATTCTTAAAGAATCTTTGGTGTGTCTTTTCCCTCCCAAACATAATGTCTTCAATTAGCATTGTAATGATTATGTCATGCTGACTGAAATGGAATAATTTCTCTCCGCTTTTAGGTACCCTGAATTGAAATGATCATTTCAGAATTTTACATTTATTCACAACAAGGCATGGACTGAAATGACAAATAAAACCTGAATAAACTCAAAATGAATGCAAGGTGAATTCAAGGGCAAGTTTTTTGGTTCCCAATTTGACAGATAACCATAAGATAACACATCATCATGTAAAGACAGTATAAAAATTAACATACACCACCTTTCCACTACTCTCAACAGTGATTGTACTGACACAAAACAGATAATAACAACACGAAGGCCAAAACACTTAGTTCAGTCCCATTGTTTCACAATGGATGATAAGTTTTCTATCACTACACATATTCCAAAAGACAGACGTCAAGATATGAGCCTGTAGAATTGAAAATAAAATAAAAATACTAAACTAGGAAGAACAACCGGACTTTTCACAAGATAATACGCATGAGAATTTGTTTATAAAACAAAGTGCATGAACATGACCTATCAGTGCACTCGATCATGTCAGTTGCTAGTGGCTGAGTGGTCTCTTATGATCACTGGTCTCTATACATGCCATGTAATGCAATGTAGGACTCAGCCATGGGACCTAGCACCTTAGAACAAAGAAACACATATATTTGCCTGCTAGTTTAGTTTCAAAAGTTCGTGCAATCACTATCCATGATCAACAAGCACAATGAATGCGACATCTGGAAGGTGAAAACTGAATTTTGGGAACCGTTTATTACTGTCATGTATACATGTTATGGGCTGAAATAGTTTTTGTCAGACCATTCAATTATTGCATCCACAAATCAACTGTTCCAGTTTTTGATTTAGTTAGCACAGTGGCTGATTCTCTTCAATTAAATATTGGATGTAGACAACTTTATACTCAGTCTAATATATTTACTTCTCCTTCACAGCATAAAAGCCACTCCCTCCACATTAGCTGAAAATTTTAATCAACAAGAAGTAACCTGACAAACCAAGTATGTTTCAAGAATGTTTGTGTGTTTAAAAACCCAGCATGGGAGCAAAAGTCAACTGTGGGAGCTGAAATCCGGCAACTAGAACATTTCCAGAATCAATATTGGAGTTTTTACATGAATAACCAGAGGCAGAATTGGGAAATCGGTTTATAAAACCAGTTTTTGGAGCCCCATGTGAACAAAGTGCATGTGGACACACTAACATAGTAGTTTTAGATGGCAGTGTGTTGCAGTGTGCTTGGACTGGGTAATGGTAGAGTTTGGGTCAGAACTACCTCGTTAAGACTCTGCCAACCAAAGTAAGCAACTGTGCAGTAGCTATTACCAAATGCTTCGTGTTGTGTGATGCTCATTTTTTCATTTCTTATTTTAAAAAAACTGCTCCTAGTCCATCAAAAAGTTAGATTAGGGCCCCCCACAACACCAGAAATTATCGGTAACCTCTATGACAATCCCCTCTGGCTGCCATAATTATAGTTTGTTTGCACTCATGACTAACTGCCGGTTTATACTTTCCGCAGTCTGCAATATACAGCCTGGAAAACAAAACCTTGCAATGTATTTTATCCAAGCTGAAAGTCTTATTCTGACACATAAACAGAATTATTTTGATCCTACTTCAACACTAAGTACTTTTACCACTTCTATAAGCAGTGTAGTCAAGTAGAGATCGGACGGCTATGAACTGCTACAAAGTGAAATAATATTCTCTCTATTTCATAATTATCAAATTAGGTGGAAAAGAAGAAATACTGTCAAGAGACACATTAAATCAAAGAATTACTACATTCACCAGCAGGAAAATGTTGCTGATTCTCAACCTGAACAATCATTTGTTGGAAGCTTAAGAAAAGCCAAAAGAAGAGAAAAAGCATCGACTATTTTTGAAAAAAACTGTTGAAGTTTTTGCAAAAGCAAACATTCCAGTCAAAAAGCTTCCCAATCGCCACTCATTTTGATAGTAAATTTCAATACAATAAGGCTGGCTCCTCGAACACGTAGCATGATCTCCTTTAATAAGTTATCATACTCAGCCCGTACAGCCCCATTTAATAAATTCAAGAGTGTATTGCAAAATTGGTTAAAATACAGTGAATTCTATAAAGTTGAAGAATTTCTCGGAGATACTCATTATAATATAAGCTTTTAATGGGTGATAAAGAGATGTTTTCAATTCTTAAATAAGCTAAATAATTCTGTGTATGTAAATGTTTATTGTGCTTAACTGTACTCCATTGCAAACTTTGACGAAGCCAATTGTATGAAAAATACTGAAAGGCAAATAAAAATATTCTATTCTTTGAATCTATGGATATAATTATTTACAATAAATAAATAGATTAGAATTTTACCAAAAATAGGTGCTAACTTTGGAAAAAACAGATGCTACATCTTCAGGTCCCTAATCATGGGTTATCAAGAGTTCTGTGTGACTGGAGAAAGGTGCAGGCTCTCTTGGTGCTTAAGAAGGGTTGTCAGGCAGAGGCACATAATTACAGGTCTATACCGCAAACATTTTTTTTTTTAAATTATGGAACATTTTGTGCTCATATACTATTACTTGAAATACAAAGAAAGTCCTGGAAGATGTTTAATAGTTATGCATTGTTGCCTCGAGAACAAAATACAAGATTGTGGAATACTCTGCCACCTCTACAACTGCGCAGAGGGCTTCCTAGCATTTTATTCTCAAATGAGTCAAATCAACACATGTAACATCAACTCAAGGTGCTCCCCAGTGGAGTGTGATGGTAACCTTAGCTATTCATGCCATATACAATCTGGTGTATACAATTGGAAGCTCTATGAAAATGTTTGCAGACTGGCAGGATCCATAGCATTAAAATTAAACGTTCAATTTTAATAATAATGCACCCTGTATTTTTTTATACTCCTCAATGAATTACTTTCTTTATTGCATTCAATAGAGAGAAGTCACTTTTGTCCCATATTAATTTCTTAATGCACCCTGTGTTTTTTTTATACTCCTCAATGAATTACTTTCTTTATTGCATTCAATAGAGACAAGTCACTTTTGTCCCATATAAATTTCTATTCAATCTCTGCAAAGAAAAATAAAAGGAACTATAAAACATTGTTGTTCGTGTGCCTTTTTCCATTTGTGTTTAGTGCATTGGTAGCTTCTCCTTTTGCTAACGCTAAACAGTTCTCCACACAAATCGTTACGAAACACACACTTTGGTTGGTCAAATACCATACGCTCTTGCTTCTCGAAGCTACAGAAAAAGCCCTTGGCTACTGTTATCTGTCACTGTCCTGTGCTTACGCATATGATGAATCTCAGAAAAACATACTTCAAACTGCTGTCATTGGAATGCAACATCAACAGACTGCAGGATCATGCTTTAAAACCAGGTGTTCGACATGTTGTGATCATCGGATACTTGAAAGGAAGGTCATTAAAGATTGAACACTATTTAAGATTAGGGAGGGACGGGGAACTAAATCAGCCATACTTTCTCAATGGAACCATTTAGGCAACAGCTTTAAGCAATTTATACCAAAATCACACAAAACCTGCACAGCTGGATGTCCTCACTAATTCAAGTCAAGTGTGTTAAGCACTGCGCTGCCTTGTTCGGTGGTTGGCTGAAGTATGGCACAAATAGAAACACAGCAAATTACTAGTTTATATTGTTATTAAAATATTTATTGCTGAATACCCACTGCTGATCAATAACATTTCCAACTTCACTTTTATGCAAATGAGGAAATTATCTACGGGACAAATTCTGTAATGCATGTTACACACACAATTACACAATGTACAACAGATGGGGCTGCCAAATAACCATTACTTCCAAGGCAAGCATGCACAGCAGAGGCAACAGCAGTCTAGCAACAAACACAATAACAGCTTGTGCACTACTTCACCTTATCGTAAGTACAGACTCCAGAACCAATTTTAACAAAATCGTTAAATACCTCTGCTTCAGTCAAAAAACAGTTGAAATCATTGGTGAATTTACAAATATTTTATGCCACTGAGATTTCTCAAAGTAATTCAGAAGTCTCTGAGATTTTTTGTGCCTGTTCCAGGTAAAATCAATTTTTAACTACAAATTTCCCAGACAAATTACCACTCCTTTAGCCATTCTATACAGTGTAATTCTCATGAAGTAATTGTTCTCTACAGAATACAGTCAACCCCTTGGAACAAACCAGGCAAATATGACAACTTGCATAACTGCTAATTTTGTAAAACCTTAAGAGTATATAACACAAAAACTTGACGCTGTAACTCTATATGGTTTTCTTGGACAATCAGAACTATTCATTTCACACTACTAATAGAATAACATTGGTTAATGACATTCAACACAGATTTCCACCTAACTGTGGTAGTGTGAGGAGGTTAAGGAACTAAGATACTTTTAATATAAAAATTGTTCCACTTTCTACATGCATTACAAGCACAATAACACAACTGACCATAATACATTCGATTGTTTTCAGATATTTAAAATTACACTCCTTACCTTACCAAAATTATTAATCCACAGAAAACAAGCTGAATTAACACATTTGGAAAAGAAAATGGAATCAAAATGAATTACCTGGAGGGAGCCCCATGGGGGGTGGTCGCATCATGTTCATGTTACCTCCAATCATTGTTGGGGGACCTAGGGGCACAGCGGGCCTCATTATAGGTGGTCCAGCCATTGGGGACATTATAGCAACACTACTCACTGGAGGAGCTATTGATACAGGTACAGCTGCCACAGCCATTGGCGGACGCTGAAAGCGAGGCATAACTGTAGGTCGTTCAGCCTGAAAACAGAATGGGCTCGTTATAATTTAATAATAATGAAGGTATGACAAACATTTAATTTTATAATAAATTCGTAAGTTTTAACATATATTTTAAATACTGTATACTTCACATCTAAAAGTAGATGATTCTTTCTTTGAATTAAAATTTGATTTTAGGGTTTTATTTAGTCACTTAAAAATGACAATTCTTGTTTAGTGTTTATCTGCATTTCCAAAGAGATCATGAAGCAATCAGATTTCTGTATGTTTTTCTGATATTCAAAACTCAGATATCTATCTTCAAAAGTATTTTGATGTTAACTCGCAAAACTTTTCAAGAAAACTGACTTCTAAGTTTTCTAAGGAACTTTAATTCACTAAAATTAGGACAATTTTTTATCACAGACCGCATGGTTCAATCAGTAACACTTGAGACGGGCAATCATTAGATCGCTGGTTAGAGTCTTGTTTTGGTTATTATCATTATATATTTTTCAAATTTATCCCATTCAATTCAAATACCTATTTCATTTAAATATGGAAGTCCTCAACATTATGCTAATTAATAGATACATAATTATCATTTTTTATGAAAAATGGAGGTCTTCTTGTTTCTAATTACACACTGCACAGCCATTTCCTTCACTTACTGTGCTGTAACTCTGTAAGTCTACATAAAGTGTATAAATAAAGGAAACCATCGTCAACTAATAGTAAAGCACATATTGTACTGTTTGTAAACACACACAGATAGCAAGTACTGTTCCCTTGAACTCTCATGTTTTTTCACAAAGAAAATTATAATCAGATGTGTTACTTAGCATATACTTGACGAACTTCATATTTAAATGACTTAGGTATCTGAAATAAACATAAAAACTAATCAGGCTGCCCTCCATGGGGTGGGTGCACGCAACGACAATAAAAACTAATAATTGAAACGTGACTCAAATCAGTGGTTTCTAACGATTACAAGTCTTGAGTGCTATCAATTGAACCACAAGGCCCATTGAAAAGTCATCCTCACTTTAGTGAGTTAAGGTTGCTTGAAAAACTTCAGAAGTCAATTTTGAGCAGAATTTTTGAGAGTTGCATTGAACTGCTTTGAGAAATTTATATTTGAGTTCTGAACTTCAGATACCTAAGTATAAAAAATTACAAAAGTTTGATTGTGGTGTGACGATCTTGTTAATTCCCCATGTTCTGATTCATTACAATATATTCTTTGCCTGCTCCCACCTCTTCCACTAACAAGTTCTCAGTTCTTCAAATCTTGTCAATACCAGCAATATTTTATTTCTTCTCCTTTCGCTCAATAAGTCTCTGCAGTATAGGGTGAGTTTTCCTACAATGATACTTGCCCCTTTCCTCCATCCTCATACCTTCTTCTGATAGAAGCAATCCTCAGGTCCACAAGTTATCATCAGTATGACTAACATTTCCCATTTAAAGTAAACTGAGCAAACTTTTCTATGCACATCAAGGCCTCAACAATAACTTCTAAGCAGAAATATTCTATATCTTGAGAACAGCCTAGTTGCAAGCTTATAAATTAATATTGGCCTCAGATATCTTTATGTTGTGACACAAGCTTTAGGAAAATAGTGCCAATGAGAAGTAAATCATAGAATGGCAATGTTGGTGTATCATCTTCTTCCTTTGAACACTATATTTACTGTGCCTGAGCAACTAATAGTACTAATTAGTTTAAAAACTACATTCAGCAATGTAGAGGTTTAAATGAATTATCCAAAAGCAAAAACTGTAACCGCCCCCCCCCCCCCCTCTTACTGAACTTGTCACTATAGAATTTTTCCTCTATTGATGGTACTTTCAAATGTCGAACTGCTTGCTGACGCTCATTTAGGTAAGGTGCAGGATTTTTCATAAACCAGCATTACAGTGAAATGTACATGAATTGTTGGACCAATTCCTTTGCTGTGACCCAATAAAAAATTGTGCCATTTTATTTCCCCACCAATCGAAAATGCATTGAAACCTCAAAACATTCATTTAAATAGTTTTTCTGCCATTTTCTATATGACTTTTAAGATCTATTCTACCTATAAAAGAATTACACATTGAATAATGGTATGGAGCTTTCTTACTTGTTTCCATTCCTGTAACATCTGAATCCATGCAAAAGATAAACCAAACCAACAACCGATTCTTGTTTGTTGACTTAATTTGTGCTATTGTAGGTAAACGAGAAGCAAATTACAAGCTCACATATCTTCAGCATCACATTTTTTAGAGCATTCACCTACTATTCCCCAAATAATCTAATAATTTGCCAAAAAGGTAATGATTTTTGTGAAAAAGTGAAAATTTTGTATTCCCCATACTTGTGTTATCGACCTATTGTGTATTAAGTTTCATGGTCAGCATTGGTTTACTTCATGAGATATAAAAATTCCAAATTTGCACTTTTTTCATTCCACGATTTTCACGTCCAATTTTGATTCAAATTATTTAGCGTTGTTAGTCTGCGAAGAACAATGAAATTTTTTTGGTAGTTACAACCATGGTCTTTCTAATGAGACAAGTTTGAAAAGTTGCATAAAACAGTTTTTTTTTTCAAAATGCGGTTAATTTGTCTTTTTGCATCATCACTATCCTTGCACTTCATTTACATTATTTACCCGATTATAAATCAAAGCTTTTTCCGACATTCGTTATTCAAAAAAATATGAGGTCATATTATATTCACAGATTAAATCACTGCTACTCAGGTCAACATTTTTAAACTGTTCACCAGATACAGGTCATCTTACATTTAGAAATGAGGTTTCATACAAATTTAATTTGAAGAATTGTGAAGAGTGGGGCTTAGCAAACAACACTTATGTCTGAATAGGCTTGTGATTTCACGATATGATGAAGCGCTTGAGTCAGTATCAACCTCGCTTGAACCAGTACTGACCACACTTGAAAAACCACACAACACTTGACTAGCAACAATAACGCACGGGATGGATACATGAGAAACTACGAATTAGCCACAGCAACAATCTAATGCTCTGCTTAAAAACTGACAATATTGTGAAACACAGGAGGAAACAGCATTAAATTCTATCCACTTATAAGCTTTTGTTCTATTTGAAGAGGTCTGCAATAAAAGTTATCATATATGTATGAACACCATATACCTGTATTTATGCTTTTTTTAAACATTAACGTAACATCAAAGGCGAAAACCTTGTCATTCAAAAACCAATGCATCATTCTGAACCAAAGTTAGTATTTCATTTGGTTATGAGAAACTAATGATTTATCAAGTGCATTGCTAATGAGAAATTCTGCCACGGTTCAAGATTACAGAGGAAAAATGTTACCAGCTTTTAATCAGTTTTCACCAACAGCCATGACCAAATCGAGAGACGATCGAAAGTTCGAGAATTGCACTGAATTGTCATTACAATCTCACATTTCTGCATTAGTTGCTGTTGTTACATGTGAACTACACCCAAGAAGATGTTGCATCTGTGTTTCACTGTTGCTCAAACCTAGCATTACGGAACATTGAAGGGGAAACAGTGACACCAGCTTAATTGAGTTGAGTGCAGGGAGCCAAGTGTTGAGCAGGCAGAAATTTTGTCATGCTGCCAACCTCAGGAATTTATACTGTGTTCTTTGAGATTTTATGAATGTCTACTATTTAAATTGCAGTTTGCCTGAATCGATTTGTACATGGAATTGAATTGACTTTAAAATTGGACAAATACTCATATTCCGCAGGAAATGCTGCAAGTTTGGATTGGGGCCAGTGGAATACTTACATGTTTCCTGCAGCAATCTTGTCAATGCTCACCGTAAGGTACGACGGGAACGGTTGGGGTTATATCAGTTGCTGGTTTTACACAGCCAATGACAGCACGGCAGGCAGACAGGGAGTATGGAAGTAAGAGACATTTTAACATTCTCACATCAGTATGGAAATGGAATCAGCTGTGTTAAAAAAAAAAAAAAAAAAAAAAAAAAAAAAAAAAAAAAAAAAAAAACCAGCAGTAGGTCCCTCTGTAACCACCACCTGAGAAATCACAACACATTCAGAAGAAATAGCCAAATATTTGTGACAATGAAGATTTAAATTTCACAGCTGTCCTGGTAGGATGATAAAAATAGTGATACCACATACAATAGGCTAAGTAAACGAAAAAGCCAGTGAGCATAAAAATTAATGTGATCAACTTCTTTTTGTTTCTTTCATTTCTCCTTGTATTATCAAATTGTAAATAATAAATACATGGCATAAGTTTGGAGTATGTGTAACGTTAACATTTTAGGAAGATATTTTATGTCAATAAAAGTTCGTAATTTTGATTAGTAAGAATAATTCAGGGTTGTCTTATACTAGGATAAATACAGTATTCACTATTGGCATGTGACACATAAATGAGACAGAGAGCCTTGTGTTAGGTTACTACATGCTGAGGTATAAGATGCCAAACTTTGAAATCTTTTTGGGACAAATTTTTCTGGACAATTTGTCTAAAACTTTCTGGCTGACTATGATTCGTAAAATTCTTTCCAGTATTATTCCTAAGAGAACGCAAAAAGTTGTACAAAATGGCCAAATTTAATTTCTTTCAATGAAACATTGTCCAAAATACAACAGCTCAAATTTGCCAGAAATTCATGTTCCCTCTGCACATGGTATCAAACAAGTTACTACATCATTGCCAATATTATCTTGATGAACATTAAACTTTACTGATGTTCATTGGGGACATGTATGAATGTTCACACAAAATTTCATCAAAATCCATGATGGCAGAACAGGGAGGCCTATACCCAGGTTGCTGATACTTTGCACTTGACGTATGCGTTTCAAGCTGGCAACGAAACAGGTTGGCAAGTGAAGAACGAGAAGCAAGGGGCACCAGGTGTGGCATGTGAACCAATCTCAGCATGGTAATCGCTGCCAGTCGTGATGTCAAAGCTCCCATGTGGCTGGTTTTGTTTGGTGTGAACATAAACAATGTGCACTGCGTATCGCTTCTACCATGTGCTTGTGTTGCGCTGTGCTTTCATACATGGTGGTTCAGCAAATTCTGATAAAACTCTCAAGTCTTACGAAAAGGAGAAAGAATACCCAAGTAATAATGGAAAGCCATCAGTTCCTGCCAATGAAGTTGTGGAACGGACATCAAAAAGTTCTTGGAAGAGTAGTAATCAAGGGAGTGTTATTGCAAAAGTTGAAAGATGCAGACATGAGCCCTAACAATTCGGAGCCATATGAATCAGATAATGTATTTTTAGTGACTCTTGGAAAGAGGAAAAAGCAGTCTCACACTGTCATCGACTTGGATTCTTTTAAGACTGGTCCAATTCAGAGGCATACTTACGGTTACTACAGCTGGAAAGAGAAGCCTATGACAGTGTCATTAAAAGAAAGTGAACTTCTCAGGGGTGGGAACGTCACTAAAAATAATGCTGAAAAGTACGGGTTTCCCTTACAAATCACTACATGAACGCAAAGTCCTGTTAGAAAATGTGCATGATGTCGTGGCTCGTTATTTGTTTTTGTGATGACAATCATGAAGCTGGTTTTGGCGTTGATTCCATCTATAGTAACAATGGGGAGCTGGATCGAATTGTGCCATTGTTGCCATAAAATGGTGAGTGAAAAGCTAGGAATACCAATTATTTATTGCATCATCATCATCATTATAAGATGTAGAGCAAGCAGTTACAGTTTCAGTTATTACATATTTTGTAAATCTTGTACTGCATGGTTTTCAAGATATTGGTCATAACAAAATGCTTATTTTCTGTATTTCTTTGCTACATTATCGAAAGCACGTGTTTCGTTATAATTATATACAAATTATTACATGGTCGTGTATTTGCTCTTATTGTGGTAGCAAGCCAAAAATGAATTCTTATATATAATGTTATTTCTCAATAGCTTACAATTACAAGATGGAACAGAAAACTTATTGTCTGCTATGTGTGTAGAGACCACTGTTGCAACATCGCTATTGCAATGTAGTCAACTTCACTCGATGTAATGCAAACTGTGTAGTGCCTTGTTTTGTTGGCGCAGGTACAGATGAGCTGACACGGCCCCATAGCTGTGTTAGATACCATCATAATGCACAATAGTGTGCAAAATTAGAGACAGAAGTAACTTTCTCATGATGTGTCACTGCCAAATAACATAGCTCAATGAAACTTGGACCTTAGATGAAACTCGGACCATACATAGAACTGCTACAGTACAGAAGATAATTCGAAGAAATAAGCAGGACTGGATACATGTGAATAATGGGAAATCAATTTTCTATAATGTTATTAATGTCTACAGCCTGTTCTAAGTACTTTGATATATATGTTATTGTATTTGGAATGAGGAATGTCCCCTATATACTAAATTTCAGAGTTGACATCATGTACGCTGCTATGCCCTTTATTTCAATCAAAGAAAATTCATTACTATTTCTCACAAGAACTGAAAAATGTTTGCTTCCAGTGTTTCTGTTTGATAGTGTATAGTGGTTACACTGCTAGATTCCTAAACCTGTAAATGTTATATTAACAGTGATGCTGTCTGTAGTGGAGTTGTTATTGCTGATGTGGGCATCTTATTTCTGATATAGGAAATAATGAAATGTAAACAATGTGATGGTGTAGGCCGCCTGCGAGTAACTAAACAACTATAAAAAAAAAGGTTGAGTATCAAAATTAGTTGTTCTGCACAGATCCTGCAATAACAATGGAAGCGAAGTGCATGCAATGTGTGCAATAGGGGAAGGGAAAGAAAGAAAAGCTTCTCCCCCCCCCCTCTCTCAGCTATTTGAGACCTTACCAAAAAACTTAGCATTTCACATGGGTCCGTGGCAAAGCATTTTAACCAACAGTCTGCGAATGTGATGAGCGCAAAATTTGTTCCCAGCCTTTTTAGTGATGAACAAAAGGAAAATTGTGTATTAATAAGCACGAAGCTGAAGGATCATCTTCATTCAAATCCAGCCCTCCTGTCCAAAACATTAACAGCAGATGAAACATGGGTCTATGGGTGTGACGCTGAGACAAAAATTTCCAGTTCCCAATAGAAAACCCCCAAATCTCCTTGCCCTGTATAGGCATGTCGGTCAAAATCAAATATAAAAATCATACTCTCTCTGTTTTTCCAATACTGTAATACTGACGGCACAGTGCGATCAAATTTCGTTTCAAGGGTAACAACTGTACATGGCAAATTTCACAAGGGTGCATGCAACATCTGTGAATGTGAAACTATGTACAACGTACGAGACCTGAAAAATTGGTTAATGGATTCCTCCTCTATGACGATTACGTGCCGTGCCACACTTTATTTTTGAATCACGAGTTTTTGGCCAGGAAAAGTGTTTGTTTGTTTGTCTGTCTGTCCGCATCCACCTTACTCATCAAATTTAGCACCATGCATCTTCTGGCTCTTCCAAAAAATTAAAAGCATATTTGAAGGAAAATGTTTTGACACCATTCCTGACA
This sequence comes from Schistocerca nitens, assembly GCF_023898315.1. NCBI lineage: Eukaryota > Metazoa > Arthropoda > Insecta > Orthoptera > Acrididae > Schistocerca > Schistocerca nitens. The sequence continues at coordinate 284,015,207 of NC_064617.1, forward strand.
CTAAGAGGGCCACGACAGAGCAGCTGAATGCCCTTTCAAAAGAAGCCTTCCAGAAATGCTTCCAACCAAGGATTCACCTCTGAGCTAAGTGCTTTGCAGCCAAGGAAAGTACTTTGAAGGAGACAATTTCAAATTCCATGTAAGCTCATTACATTGTTTATAATAAAATTAGTCACTATATTTTTTGATCACACACTGTAGGTGGTTTCCTGAAGTTGATCCCACCCCTGAGCCTCATAGCCTCACTGAAACTAAAGTTTATAGCCCTTTTTTAAAAAAAGGGGGGGGGGGGGGGGGAGAAGAAGAAGAAGAAGTTTCATAGTAGAATCATAATCTTTGTGTTAACTATATGTAGCAATTACCTCTGCACTTGTCTGTGGAGTAGATGTTGACGTATCTACAGTCTTGGGTGGTGGTTGACGTTGATACTTAGGCAGCCTTGCACGGTATTCCTCCTGCAATCCAACAGCAAGATAACATTTATACACACATATAAAGTGAAACAAGTGATATTTACATAATAATATAGTTATTCATAAATCTGCAGTTATTTGCTACGCTGTCAGAAAATACATTTCAGAAACTTTCTTTTTATCAATCTTTCTAATGGTCTGACACTTTCCTCCATATTTCCCAATCTTCTGTGAATCTTATAATCTCCACATAATTACATCAAATGTCTTCAATAATTTTTCTGCTTACACTACTGTTGGTGTGTCAATACTGCTTTAACTACTACCAGCAACATGTTAACTATTCCCGATGCCACAGTAACTGCCTTTTCTTCTGGAACATGTCTTCCACACAGATTTCTTTCCTTGCATATTCTTTTCAGTATTTTGTATTTTATCTGTTCACTGGATTTGTAAAATTCTTTATTTCAAATGTTTTAAATTTCTTCTTTGGATTTCTGAGGATTAATGTTTCACTTCTATGGAATGTTACAAAAGACATTCAATTTCAGGAACTACTTTTGCTAATTTGATACTTAACCTCTTCAAAACTATTCAGTCTACACCTTACTGGAAGCAGCCGATGTATTCAACTTTGATTCCACAATCATCAAAACAGGTTACTGGAAGCAGTAATATATAGTGTCTCCCAAGAGCAATGGTCAATATGAAGGGATACGAACGCTAATTCGAAACGAAATAGTCCAGTAATGATGGGCTCTAAAACAGATCCCTGAAGAGTTACAAGCACTTGCCCATCATTGCTATTGTGAAAAATCTTTTCTACTGAACAAGTGATCGTAGCTCTTAAGGCATGCATTTTAGAGCCCATTTTCACTAGACATTTTTTTGTTGTTTTGGTCCATACTACTTCCTCCCAAAATATAGAAAACATAGAGCTTGCAGTAAGAGATTTGTTTCACAGTTTCAAAGAAGTAGTAGTGTTCATAGCTCTTCAGGCATACTTTTTTGAGCACGTTTTATGAGATTATTTTGCTTTGAATGAGCGTTCCTATCATATGCTTGGGTGTTGACCGTTCCTCTTGGTACACCCTGTATTACCTGAGAGAAGCTGGGACAGTAGACTGTTGCTTCTGACAAGAGAGCCATAAAGTTTGGAAGCAGCTTTTGGTAAACATGCATAGCTAAAAGCTATTTCTACTAAAGGAACATTTAGCAACACTCATTAAATGTTTCTTAGTGTTGCGCTATATTTCAGTATGTTGCTGTTTATTTTGCTAACAAAAAGAAAAGGAAAAAAAAAAGATTCTTTTGCATGTTTTCTGTGGAAGCAATTAAGTGTCAACATACCTCAGATACTGTTTGTTTCTGTGATGGAAACTATCCATCTTTGTAGACCTCTTTTGATAGTAATGAAATGCAGTATAACCCTGCTTTCACATTCCCAGAATTAACGTTTTCCTGCCATTTACAACTTTTTTTATCACACCTGTTAAATTTCTTATGTTCACAATGTCAATTTGCACCTATTTTTGCATTTGTGTTTATAATTTTTTCCACGATTTACGCTTAATGAAACAATTTCCCTATAGAAAAAACGGATGAAATTGACATAAAATAACACTAGCATGGCATTGACCTTCAAGCTTTGTTTACAGATGTTATACGGTGAAGTTTATTGCTGCCAGGCCACTCCACTCAGCATACCTGAATCGGTGAAAGTCTGAATGATTTTATGCCTTGTCACCTGCCACTGGTAAGCTCTACTTGATGTGGTGGCTGATGGGAGTTGAATGAAGTTATCAGACTGTTCATAACCGTTTTCAATTCAACCTGTCTCTACGGTGTACACGCAGCTTCCCGATTGTCAAGACATCTTTGCGTTTCTTGAAAGTATATTTCGCATTTGTTGTCGTTTGGCCACTAGTAGCACTAGGTGACACCTTTGCTCTCTTTAGAATCCACATGCTTCTGGTGTAAATAATGAAACACTGCACCAGTTAAGTATTTTTTCATGCTTAGCACAACACATTTCGATAATTTATTCTCATTGTCAAGTACAAATATTTACATAAATATTTTTTTTTTTACATTCCACAAACAGTGTGTGTGTGTGTGTGTGTGTGTGTGTGTGTGTGTGTGTGTGCGCATGTGCCAATGAAGGTACATTTTTCACTTAATGCAACATGTACTTGTTAATACAATTACGTGAACCAAACATAGATTCTGGGGATCCACGGAAAACTAATAACCTTTCGTACAAACGCAAAATCAAACGATGTAAGTTCAGGTGTTGTGCCTGTCTGTGATTCAATGCCACCTATATGTGGTAAGTAGCACCCCATCCTTTCAATAGTGTAGTTATTCAAAAAAACACAAAAAAAAATTAGCCAAGATGCAGATCTAAGAATTAGAAAACAAAGAAGAAGAAAGAATTAGGCTTTGGAAAGATATTTAACATGAGCATTTTTTCTTGAAACAGTCTAATTATAAGAGCATGCTATTTTTGCTTACATGTCGAGCCACATCTCTGCAGAAAGTTGAATACACGAAAAAGAGACAAGTTATATACAAATTAATTTTTTCTAGATATATCTAAAATTTCAGTGATTACTTTGGTAAGAAATTGTTTGATTTGCTATTAAATACTCCCACTTTAAATAGCTTAGAAGCTGTAATGTCCGACACAATTCTAGCAACTGGAGACTTAAAAGCTGTGCACTGTTCTTGCTTTAATTATTCCTTAAGTGCTTCTGTTTGGCTAAGTTCATGCGTATTTGACTTTGTAGTGTATCACCAGATTTGATATCAAACAGTGAATGTTAAAAACTGTCAGTAGAGCTTCAGATCCCATGGCATCAGCACTACGTACAGTGACATTAGTAGCAGGCAACTTAAAATCAGACAAACAAAATACGAAAGAAATATTTTAAACCTTTTTGGGAGCGTCACCATTGAGAGAGGGATTATTATTCACAATGCTATTACAGGAACAATGACCGCAAAAGATAAAGGGTCATCAAGAATGCCAGGATAGGACTGGTTTTACAACAGGCACAAATAGCTTATTAATCAGAGGATAAAAAAACATTGCTGATTAGTGGGTTATCTTGGAGCTTGGTTCAGCAAATTTTAATGGAATATTTGGAAAAGAAAAGGGTTGCTGCCAAGTTCATTCCTTGGGTTCAGAGTGACAATCAAAAGGAATGTTGAGTTTAAACATGTCATGCTTTAAAACAACAGCTTGATCCAGATTTTCTGTCAAAGGTCATTACTGGTGATGAGCCATGATGCTATGGTTACGACCCAGTAACAAAGCAACGGTCAAAGCCACTAACAGACAACATCATCACCCCGTCCAAAAAAATTCCATTCAAATATCAAAACAATGATTATTTGCTTTTTTTATGTCAAGGACGTAGTTCATTAAGAGTTTGTTCTCCCAGTCAGCCCATCAATCAAACCTTTTTATTTGTAAATTTTAAGAAGAGCGTGCAACAGTGTTCATAAAAACAAGACCTGATTTGTGGCAGACAGGAGACTGGTTCTTCTGCCATGACAACACACATGCGCACACAACCATTACTGTTAGACAGTTTCTGGCTAAAAATTTGCATGTTTCTGCTGCCCCATGCACCTTACTTGCCTGACCTGCCTCCATGGAACTTTTTCTTATTCCCATGCATGAAAAGGGGCATGAAAGGACACCAATTTGACAACACTGCAGAAGTCAAGATAAAATGAGGGAGGAGCTGACAGCCATTTCTAAATATGACTATACAAAAATGTTTTGAACAGTGGAAGCATCAAAGGGACAAATGGATTAGTTGTAATCAGAAGTATTTTGAGGTGGATAAGGATGTTTTGTAAAAAAAAAAAATTGAAAACATATAGATTTTAAAAAATAATTCAGGTTTTCTGGGTACCCCCTTGTAAAAGATAAGCCATAAACACAAAATCATTGTGGTTAAAGCTGAGAGAAGTTACAAACTGCACTACCAATACATAAACACCATGTAAAGAAATGAAAGAGGGCAAAGACCCACCTCAGCTTAATGGTACCATTGTGGAGAAAATTGTAAGAACATGACTGCTACACTTTCACTATGATAGACACTGGTAATACAGAAAACACAGTAGCAGCTCATGAATTAATAGGGGCTGTGTGTGAAACGTACAATAATTTTCACTGCATAAGCCTCACAAAAGATCTATCCGAAAATCCTAAGAAGTGCTGGTCCATTGTATCTGTAGTGGCTTCATCTGCTGTTGAAACTGAAGGCAGTCAACGAAAAGCAAAAATATTGAATTCCACATTTGAAACTGTATTTACGTATGAGGATACTGCTGTACCAATATTTCAGCACTTCACTGACTCACAAAGGAGAAATATTGATACTAGCACCCTCATACTCAAAAGCAATTAAAACTACTCAAAACAACCCCATGATCAAGTCATGACAGGATTCCAGTTAGATTTACAGATGTTGCAGAATTAGTTCTTTTCCTAGCTCATATTCGTCAAGATTTTCCTAAGCAGCAGAGTCATTGGAAAATAATACAAAAAGGGTAACAGATTGGATGTACAGAATTATATATCAATATTGCTGAAGTCCACCTGCTGCAGGATCCTAGAGCTTATTCTAAGATCAAAAACTACAATGTTCCAGAACAAAAATAAGCTTCTCTTAAAGTATCAGCATAGATTCAGAAAACAACTTTTGAGTGAGACAACTTGTTTTATTCATAGACAATATCAAATGCTCATGAACCGGTAGACTGTAATATGGTGTTCAACACTGTACCACATTGTTGACTAGTAATGGTGATATAATCATGAGGAGTATCTTCATAGATATATGACTGGTGTGATGGATATTTGAATCTGTACATGACAGTGGCTGGTGAATGTTAAACATGTAAAAGTAACATCAGATGTTCTCCCCGGAAGTGTAACTAGATTTCTAATTTTCTCAATATGCATTCACAATATTCAGAAATGGTCAGCACCACTGTAAGACTGTTCAGTGATGACGTTGCTATCTTTAAGGAAGTACTGTCTCATATGATTGTACGGAAATGCAGAAAGATTTGGACAAAATTTTCACTTAGCGTGTAATGAATAGGAGCATTCTAAATATGGATAAATGCAAGATAAAGCCAACTGCAAAGACAAGGAACTCAATAGTGTCTACTTACAAGATAAATGGTGAACATTTTCAGCACATCATATTTTGCAAATATTAAGGGGTAATACTAAGAAGTGATGTCATGGGTTTTCAGGTAAAATCAGAATTGTGGAAGGCAAATGGAAGACAGAATGGTTAGAAAGGTTCTGGGAAAGTGCAGTGCACCTCTATAGGAAACTACGAACAAGACACCGGTGTGATCAATTTTAGAGTCCTTATCAAATATGCACGACAGCCAATACCAAACACATTCAAAGACATCCAGCTAGGTTAAAAACAATTCAGGCCAGGTGATATGAAAGTGTATTAGAGATGCTTGGAGAAATTATACAAGAATCCTTGGTAGAAAGCCAACAGTTTTCACAAAACCATATTGGATGAATTTAGGAAACCTGTATATGAGGAAGACTGGGTGACTATTCTGCTGCCACCATCACTCTTCTCACACAGGGATCATGTAATTATGATTAGGAAGATTAGGCTTATAGAGAGACATGGGACAACTAATTTTCCTACATCAATACACAAATGAAAAACAACATTAACACTGGTACAAAGTATCTCACACATGCACTGAACAATGGCTTGCTGATGAGACATGTGCACTATGTGATCAAAAGTACCCGGACACCTGATTGAAAATTACTTACAAGTTTGTGGCGCCCTCCACTGGTAATACTGGAATTCAATATGGTGTTGGCATACCCATAGCCTTTGTTCAATCAGGTGCTGGAAGGTTTCTTGGGGAATGGCAGCCCATTCTTCACGAGTGCTGCACTGAGGAGAGGTGTCAATGTCTGTCAGTGAGGCTTGGCACAAAGTCAGCTTTCCAAAACATCCCAAAGGTGTTCTATAGGGTTCAGGTCAGGACTCCGTGCAGGCCAGTCCATTACAGGGATGTTATTGTCGTGTAACTACACCACAGGCCCTGCATTATGAGCATGTGCTCAATCATGTTGAAAGATGCAATTGCCATCACCGAACTACTACTCAACAGTGAGAAGCAAAAAGGTGTTTAAAACATCAATGTAGGCCTGTGCTGTGATAGTGCCACGCAAAACAACAAGGGGTGCAAGCCCTCTCCATGAAAAACACGACCACAACATAACACCACTGCCTCCAAATTTTATTGTTGGCACTACAAATGCTGGCAGATGACGTTCACTGGGCATTCGCCATACCCACACCTTGCCATTGGATCGCCACATTGTGTACCGTGATTTGTCACTCTACATAACATTTTTCCACTCTTCAATAGTCCAATGTTTACACTCCTTACATCAAGTGAGGCGTCATTTGGCATTTACAGGCGTGATGTGTGACTTATGAGCAATCGCTTGACCATGAAATCCAAGTTTACTCACCTCCCGCCTAACTGTCTTAGTATTTGCAGTGGATCCCGATGCAGTTTGGAATTCCTGTGCGATGGTCTGGATAGATGTCTGCCTATTACACATTATGACCCTCTTCACCTGTCGGTGGTCTCTGCCAGTCAACAGACGAGGTCGGCGTGTACACTTTTGTGCTGTATGTGTCCCTTCATGTTTCTATTTCACTATCACATCGAAAACAGTGGACCTAGTGATGTTTAGGAGTGTGGAAATCTCGCGTACAGACGTATGACACAAGTGACACCCAATCACCTGACCACGTTCGAGGTTGGTGAGTTCCGTGGAAAGCCCCATTCTGCTCTCTCACGATGTCTAATGACTACTGAGGTCGCTGGTATGGAGTACCTGGCAGCACAATGAACCTAATATGAAAAACATGTTTTTGGGGATTACTGGATACTTTTGATCACATAGTGTATATGTACTGATATCTCCCTTGAAGACTGGGCAAAACCAATTTAAGTGCCCCCTCCCTCCTAATCTGAAAAACATTAGCTTTGTGAAACAGAGTCACAGTTCACTAGTTCTCTAACCTATTACACTACAATATTTTCAATTACAGATCACAGACTAGCAGATGCTATTCCAGATGCATATATGCGGATATGGTGAAAATGTGAACAGAATTTTACTTGTCTATGCAATTTCTATTTGTAACCACCAACATTTAAAAATGACATGATAACTTTAGAGCATCTGAATGAACACACACTTTTACATGACAGGACAACAAAAGCAAATGTATGAATTGAGGTTGCCCCCAACCTTCTTACAGAAGTTGCAACAAATAATGTATGAGTTTCTGTCTCTGTAAAAATGGCTCAACACACTTATGTGAGACTGTTACATACTAAAGCAAAGCTGAAATATGGACAGAAACACTCCGCAAGAATGTACAAAAAACAATCACACAAATAGCCACAGAATAATGATTTAATCCCTTCCTGGAACAGCTATATCCCGTGCCCAATTTTCACTACCCATAAATGCAAATTACACCTTAATCACTGTGCTACTTACAAGGGAAATATCCTCTTGTGGATGGATAATTTTGCTTGAGGCACCAGTTGTGTTGATAAGAGCAACCTTTTGTGGGCTCTCATTAACAGCAGGTGAAGACGTAGTTTGACTGCTCTGAGTTGTTGCCGTACTGCAGAGAGAAAATTCTGTATACATTACCAGTAATAATGACAAGCAGATAATTTCTGAATACAAATTACCAAGACAGTCACACTGATGCAATTTGCAATTATAAACTGCATCATATAGTTTGTGTACCACGATACTAACTACAAACTTATATTAACTGTTTACCTGTAGGCTGGAAATGTGGGTTTCACAGGGCCTATGGGTGCATTAGCTGTGGTGGTAGTTCCTCCAGGTGTAGCAGTCGTGCTGACTGAAGTTGTTGGCTAATGAGGAAGGTTTATAAAGAAAACATTTACAAGTTGTTTACTGGCACCAGAAATTAGTTATGTCATTATAGACAACGTTTGATTAAAAACATAAATATTAAAAAAAATCATTATTTCATATGTATTCAACATATTTTAGAACACTAACAGAAGTTTTGGAAAAAAAATATTATTCTTGATAGTGAGTAACGTAAAGGTATATAGAATAAGAAAAACCACATTCAATAAAAGTTACCAATATTTATAATCAAACACACAAATTTATACATATAATGATTTGTTGTATCAATATACAATGATACAATTTACCTGACAACTATCAATAAGTTAAAAATTATGCTTATCCATAATTAAACATACTCTATCCAAGCATTTTCCATCAAAGCAATACACAAAGTTTTCTTCAATGGAATCGTTGTCTATCTTTCTAATGAAGTTTACAGCAATAAAATACCAAGTCGACACAGCTGCTGTTCTCAAAGGGTTTTCTCAATTACATAATAAATAATTCAGTCATTTTCTCTATTGAGTTCATTCATGTGTATCAGCAGTACTGATTTGTGTGTCACCAGTTATAAAATGCCTATCTTTATAGAATTCCCATTCTTCTTATTGTCACTCAGTATGTAGCACTTTCTTGATTCTGTTGTTTATTATTTATATGGTTACAAACCAGCTCTCAGCTTCTTAAGCCATCATCAGGTGGCAACTGAATGTCACAACCACACATAACATGATGTGTGACTTATGCAGATGCTGTATTACTTACACAGATACAGAAGATACATAAAACAATGAGATAGAGAGTGTTTCCAAAAGAAATTATTTAAAAAATCATTACAGAAATCATAACCTTCCAATTACAACAAAAAAGTTTTATGCGGATCTTGTCACCTGTAATAAGTCGCACACGATTTGATATGTGGTTGTGATGTTCTGTTGTGGTTACCCAAGAAGCCGAAAGCCGGTTCATGGCCAAATAAATAATATTTTGCCACCTGCACTAGTATGTCTATTACTAAGTTTTCAAGACACAAGAAAGCCAAAGGAGCACTACACTGTCATGACCAACACAACAGCAATGCCTCAAAAGTGCATTCTGTCACTTGCATTACAAGTGTATTTCCTTTGACAAATCCTTGCTTCAGAACTGTTGATGAAGAAAGAAATCCTCTTCAACACTTCACAACTTTTAATTCAATAATTCTTAAGCTACATATTTTTGGCTTTGCTTCAATGGAAAGGAACATCTCCCTTGCCATTACATTATTTAGAACATTATTATCTTTATTTGCAACTGAGGCTGACGTGTTATATGTATATGTTTATTATCTTGTTACCACAGCTTGTCCTCTTCCTCCATTATTGATTTTATTGTACTGTCTCTCATAACGGCGTAAATATCAATGCCATGATCACCCATCCCCACTCGCTACGGTACCTTTCTCTCATTTAAAACTATCTCCCTGAAATGTTATATACCTATCAGAGTAACATAATAACAAATATACTTACAGTGGCAGTACTTGGAAACAGTGGTTTGTTCTGAGCTGCTTGAGTAGTTGTTACTGATGCATTCATACCCATGTTCACTGGAGGAGGTGCCATGGAACCCATGGGTCCCATCACTGGCATACCACTAAAAATGTAACAATGAAAGAAGGTAGATAGAATACCAACAACTAAAACAAGCATCAATTGGAAAGAAAAAGAAAGATAGTCATCTTACCCTGGTCCCATAAATGGTGGTGCCATATGAGGTGCCATAGGTCCCATCATATGATGTCCCATGGGAGGTCCAAATTGTCCCATAGGTCCCATATGTGGTGGCATAGGGGCCTGAGGGTGTGGTGTCATCATACCTGGCATTACAGATCCAGGAGGAAGAGCTCCTGGTCCATTACCAAGCAGGCCTTCTGGCTTTGCCTTCTTTGGTGGTGGTTCTTCCTCACCGCTGCTTGGTGACGTCCTCCCTAAACAATTATTTAAGCACTCCTTGGCACATAAATCTTTTTATTTTATATGGCTTAGTGTGTTTGGAAGAAGGAATGAGAAATTGAGGGAAGTGGGGAGGGTTCAGCCACTAATCACTGCAAAACAACTGATACAGATGTGTATCTTAACAATGAAAGTGATCCTATAATGTTGCAACTTCGCCAAAAATTATGGTGGTGCTCTTCTAACATGTTATATATATATTGTGTGTGTGTGTGTGTGTGTACAGCACACACAAAAACCTAAGAAACCTATAAATATTTCATGCTAACTTGGTTTTGAAACGGAATTAAACTATTTCAGATGACAAAAAATATGAACTGTATTCATTTTTTCACCACATTTTTCCATGAATATGTTTTTTTAGAAACAATGGCAAACCTTTTGCTGAATGACACTAATTACAAAGTACCATTCTAATATATGTGACAAATGTCTAAATAATACATTCATCTAAATATTTTATACTGACTGTTGCAGAAAGTGAAGGAGATCTATAACTGTTTTGCTGATATATATAAGCATAATGATGCATAATTTCTTGAAGGATGCTATTATGAAAATGCCGATCAATTACATTGAACATTGGCAACAACACCTCATTAGCACAAAATGCGACTGCAACAGTAGCCCACAGCACGTGTGCGCTGCAAATGTACATGTTGGATAATTCATGTTCACATACCACAATAACAACATGGAAAAATCGAGGTCTTATGCTTTAAAACAATAGCTTTGCTTTAACCACAGTAACACTTCATTCATGTCTGAGAACTGTTTCAAACCCACAGATTCGCCTTTTTATGAGGGATGGGAGGGGAAAGCTGGTGGCACCCAGTAGGGTACTCAGTGCAATTAGTTATGAAGCAGTCCATTTTATTTTACCTTGGGGAGATGGAATACAAATATTCAAATAACTAAGGTACCTTAAGAGTACTAACAGCAACTGAGAATATTATTTACCAACAATTTCACACACACACTCGCAGATATACTGAAAAACAGCTTTATACTAGTTGCTTCAAACCTCGCTCTTTCGCCTTCAGGGATTTCTAATTATCGACCGAACAAGATTGTACTGACCAACTCACACCACTATTTAAGAAAATGTGCTCGTTATTCCAAGTGTACTCTACAGTTTCATTTATATGTTAGACCATAATTCAGCTCCCTTTCTTGTTTTGTGTCTGATTTGTTTATTTAGTGATGTCACTTCATCAGCCCTTTGTCACACTTTCCTTATAATTAAGTGTATACTTTCTCAGAGTACGGTAAAATAAAGTGAATATGATCAGGTGGCACGAATCCGATATTTTCAAGATTTGGGTATCTGAGTAAGGTATCTTAACAAGAACACCAATGACCACTGTTGTGAATTCTTGACTGATTTGTCTACAACAATGGCATGTTGGGGCATGCGATACAGACTAATGGCACTGTCAGTATTTATGTAATTCATGTCCTGCACTTGTGAAGTAAACATATCAGCATGAAAACTTCTGCTGGCATAATGTAGTTCTGGTAAGCAGTAATATTTTTACTCGCATATGAACATCAAGTGCTCCTGCTTCAATTTATTTTTATTTTATTTTATTTTTATACAAGTTAGACACTATTCATGCCGAATTACAAAATTACATTTTTGTAGGGTGAATTTTATAATGTGAGTATACAAGACGGTTCAAGAATCTACCTGGAAATCCAACAACAACCCAGAATTTCTTCTAAATACTACAAAGTCTGCCAAATCAGGAATATTAAGTGCTTACTAAGCTTTAGTCCAACATTCAATTTCTTATACAACATCACATGACAAACTCAAGAACACACAGGAAAAATCTAATTGAAGGCACATTGTGTTATGTAAAATGGGGGTTTCTTTTGAGGAATAATTATGTTAGGGACATCACATTAGCATCTTTAAATTGAGCAAGGTGGACTGAAAAAAGATTTCGTGACAATTGATGTGGTTGCAAGTGAGTATAAAGTTTTCTGAAAAGAAATAAGGAACAAATGGTTAGAGTAACTGAAAATTTAAGAAGGCCAGGGGCAGCAGTTACTTGAGAAACCTCGAGTAATTATTTTAAGAACCTTTAAGTGTCCTTGAATGGTGTTCCTCCTTCCAACATCATAAAGTATGATGAGACCAATTTTTGCAATGGTCCTGGACAAGTAAAGGTAATAGCAAAGTGAGGTACAATACATTCCAAAAGAACTGAGGCTAGTTTTAAGTCAAGCATCACTGTAATCGTAACAGTGGCTGGTGATGGTGCAGTCATCCCACCACACACAGTTTATGGGGCAAAATATCTCTACAGTTACTTGGACTGAAGGAGGTTAGGTGGTGCAGGTTATAACAGGAATCAAAGTTGTTGGTTTACCATAATAACATATGAAGCCTGGTTTATTCAAGTGTTGTGTACATAGTTTCGCGAAGTCAGTGCGTACACAACTTTCCCCCTAGAGTGCGCCCCCCTAAGCACAACAGCACAGGCGCAGTGCTCATCTGTCTCTGCACTACGAGATGGCGCTGTCTTAGAGACGGACCAAATTCTGCTTCCACCGATCCGCGTATTAATATGTAACGCAGCCAATGAGATTGCCGCTAACATAGAACCTTTTCTCCTCGCGGATCACACTCACGCAGTGATACCTGAACGCGCGAGGTATTATAACGAGTGTACAGACCTCCGATTAGTCAGTCTGCCTTAGTCTGCCCCTGTCCGTACCAGTCTGCATTTGTCTGTACCAGTCTATAGTCAAGTTTCAGTCTGCGCCTAATAAGATTATCATATTCCTGTACATAGCCATGAAGAGAAATGTATAGACACTTTGTCATGTATCAGAGATATGTGAGAGTAAGATTAACGTACCAAGACCAAAGGAACTTCGGATTGTCAGTTGTAAACAGCATCCAGACTCAAGTTACGTAATATCTACATTTTTTATTATTTTAATAAATGTGTGTGAAAATTAATCAAGTTCTGTTTGAAGTTGGTCACCGTCAATCTGCTACTCTAAGCGTGCAAGTGGCATTTCTATCGTCTGACCTAATGGCAGAAGATAAACACACCACGATAAGACCACGAGACATATTGCTGACACTCGTCTACTTCGTTAGAGCGACAAGTCAAATAATCTGCTGGTGTGTGTACCGAAGGTCATACAGTACACACACCACATCAAGTCATCTCTTATGCCCGACATTTAAAAGGACAATCTCTCGAGTCATTCATCAGTTAACGTAATTGAACTGTGCCAAGAACATTACATTCAATACAACAAGCACTATGTATCAGTGTCAGCCACTTGATGTGGGCTTTTTTCAGACCTCTAAAACTTACCTGGAGAAAAGTGCTACACGACTGGAAAAGGAAGAACAGAGGGGTTGTAGCAAAATCCGAATTTCCTAGGTGGTTGAAAGCAGCCTTTGAAAAGGTAACTATCACTTAGATTAATGTTATATCTGAGTTCAGAAGAGTAGGAAGTTTTCCTTTCTTCCCTGATAAAGTAATTTCACATTATCCAGAAAGAACAGACACATGTAACACCAATTCACCAAAAGTTTCTTTGACAACAGCCGTCACAATGCAACTGAAACAGGTTTGTTCTAATGAAACGAAAGGACTTTGGCGCCGGGCAAAGTGCTTAGAGTTCAATTCAGGAAAAGGTATTGTTATCATAGACTTTCAAAGTGGCAGTGCCAGTGCTGTGAAAACCCGTTGTTCCATTTCTTCCTCACATTAGAAGAAAGTGCTAATATAAAGCTATTTTTAGATAGTTCACAGGTACAGAATTTTTCCACTGTGGGCGTTTTGATACTTGTTTTTGCAGATGATGGTCATTTATACTTTGGCATCACAGTTTGGCAGTATTTTGGAAGGCAAGAGCAAGCACCTCTGCTGACAACGTAAAGACAGTTGAAGATACTTAACAAAAAATGTCACTAAGACTGGTTTCGCACTGAGAAACAGTTCAGGCATATAAGTTAATAATAGATTTGTCCCCTAGCATTGTAAATCATGGACACAGAAGTGATTACACAATTTCTTAGCTAGTTTATATAGTTTGAACCTCTCTTACAGCCCTCAACACACTGCAGGCAGCGAAGAAGTCCCATGGCACAATTAGCGACACAGCACAGCAAGTACACTGCATCAAGAAAACATGAGAAGGTGACTGTAAGAAAACAATCAAAGTAAAAGTTCTCATGAGAGAATTAGGATGACAGATCATTACTGAAGTTGTTCGTTTAGTTCCATTACGTGAGGCCTTTTTTTTTTTTAATGTTACATTTTGGCAACTGTGACACGGATGAGGTGCTGACAGAGTTTTGTAGTTATCAACAGAATTTCCAAAAAAGTAACACAAGAAAATACGATGTAGCCTAGAACAACCTATTTAAACAGCAATAATAAGCACACACTGTACTGTAGTCCAATGTGAAAATATTTAAGAAAAATAAGTAATTCAACCAAGTAAGTGTTAATGATTACAACAGAATAGAGAAATGAGATTAGTTGACTTCAGGAATCAGGTCAAGAAATATTTGTATGTTGAAATAGCCGTATAAAAAAAAAAAAAATTACGTCGACAAAATGGAAGACCTCTGTGTGCTGATTCCGAGTCTACAAGGGCAACTGCAACTTCTGACGCCAGTCAATCAACACGACGGCAGCACAGCATCACTTGGGAGCGCAGTGGATGGTCAGTTGACTAGAGATATATTGCTGTGCACATGAACAACACAATAGCAATGCAGTGCAACTACTAATACGAGGGTGGTTTGAAAAGTTCTCAGAATCACCATGAGAGGTCAGCACTAGCGCAACAAGTTGTTCACGTGCTATTCATTGGACTGTTGCCTGTAAACATGTGCCACATTAGTGCTCTTGGGAGAGCTGTGGCAGTGACGTGGCTCTGTTGTTGTTCCCACGTAGTGATTTGCGAAGATGGGGGAGGGGGAATTAAAAAAAAGTAAAAAAAATAAATAATAATAATAATAATAAATCGAGATTCGAGCAGTGATAAGTACTTTGTAAAGGAAGGTATGAAAACAAAGAACATTCATGCCAATTTCCAGAATACACTGGGGGCCTCTGCTCCTTCATATTCAACTGTTGCAAAGTAGACAAATTAATTTAATTTTGTCAGGAGAGGTTAGATGATGATCCACGCAGCAGTCGGCTAAGATGTGTCACTACTCCAGAAATCTTTGCAAAAGTGCACAAAATGGTCATGGAGGATTGCCGACTGAAAGTGCATGAAATTGCTCACACTTGCCAGATGTCTTCTAAAAGAGTATATCACACTTCAACTGAAGAATTAGAAATGAAAAAATTATCTGCAAGGTGGGTGCTGCTACAAGACAATAGGCACCCACACACTTGCCGTCGCTATGGCAAAATTACACAAATTAAGGTATGAATTATTGCACA
Source organism: Schistocerca nitens (assembly GCF_023898315.1). NCBI lineage: Eukaryota > Metazoa > Arthropoda > Insecta > Orthoptera > Acrididae > Schistocerca > Schistocerca nitens. Next base: position 284,031,048 of record NC_064617.1, read on the forward strand.
CCCGCCTTATTCACCTGATATGGCTGCATCAGACTTTCATCTCTTCCTGAAACTGAAAATTTTTCTTGGATGAAGATTCACTTCAAACAAAGAACTGATAGCCTGAGTTGACAACTATTTTGCTGGCATGGAGGAAACTAATTTTCAAGATGGTATCAAGGCACTGGAACATCGTTGGACCAAGTGCATTGATCTACAAGGGCACTACACTGAAAAATACAAAAGTTTCTATTCCGCTCCAAGAACTTTTCAAACCACGTTTGTATAACTAATTTGATGGGCTGTACAAAGTGCCTCTTCCAGATGTTAGTGCAGTGGTTAATGCCATAAAAAAAAAATGTTGAAACACATTTAACTTCTTGTGTGCAGCTGCGTCAAACCACAGGCCTAGTAGTGAAGAATTATTGAGTGTATATATTTCACCACTCGTAGACTGGAAGGTTCTTAAGAAGCAACACTGGAGAAATATTTGATTGGTCTACAAAAACAAAACAAAAACCAATAAGGGAAATTAGAAGAATTATTAGAAAATAGTAAGAAAGTAGACAAAGCGATTAATAGTGTGATAAATCTTATAAGCCAAACACACTCCCATGAAGAAAAGCAGAATAATTTCAATGAAGTATGTCTGATTTAAAGGAACAAGAACACGAAGTATCTTCTAAAATACACTCTTCTAAAGAGGAAATAAAAAAAAAATTCTGATGCAGAAACACACTAAGTAAACTTACCTAAGAAGTTAAAAATTGAGCTAGACAACTTGGAGGGCGAAAGAATACGGTAACCAAATCTCAGGTACACGTGGATGTGTAAACATATTAAAGAATTTAGTGAAGCAGATGTTGTTGTGGCCCTCAGTTCAGAGACTAGTTTGATGCAGCTCTCCATGCTACTCTATCCTGTGCAAGCTTCTTCATCTCCCAGTGCCCACTGCAACCTACATCTTCTGAATCTGTTTAGTGTATTCATCTCTTGGTCTCCCTCTACGATTTTTACCCGCCACACTGCACTCCAATACTAAAATTGGTTATCCCTTGATGCCTCAGAATATGTCCTACCAACTGATCCCTCCTCCTAGTCAAGTTATGCCACAAACTCCTCTTCTCCCCAATTCTACACAATACCTCCTCAATAGTTATGTGATCTACCCATCTAATCTTCAGCATTCTTCTGCAGCACCACATTTCAAAAGCTTCTGCTCTCTTCTTGTCCAAACTATTTATCGTCCACATTTCACTTCCACACAAGGCTACATTCCATACAAATACTTTCAGAAACGAGTTCCTGACACTTAAATCTATACTCGATGTTAACAAATTTCTCTTCTTCAGAAACGCTTTCCTTCCCATTGCCAGTCTACATTTTATATCCTCTCTACTTCGACCATCATCAGTTATTTTGCTCCCCAAATAGCAAAATTCCTTTACTACTTTAAGTGTCTCATTTCCTAATCTAATTCCCGCTGCATCACCCGATTTAATTCGACTACATTCCATTATTCTCGTTTTGCTTTTGTTGATGTTCATCTTATATCCTCCTTTCAAGACACTGTCCATTCTGTTCAGCTGCTCTTCCAGGGCCTTTGCTGTCTCTGACAGAATTACAATGTCATCGGCGAACCTCAAAGTTTTTATTTCTTCTCCATGGATTTTAATACCTACTCCGAATTTTTCTTTTGTTTCCTTTACTGCTTGCTCAATATACAGATTGAATAACATCAGGGACTCCCTTCCCAACCACTGCTTCCCTTTCATGCCCCTCGACTCTTATAACTGCCATATGTTTTCTGTACAAATTGTAAATGGCCTTTCACTCCCTGTATTTTACCCCTGCCACCTACAGAATTTGAAACAGAGTACTCCCGTCAACATTGTCAAAGGCTTCCTCTAAGTCTACAAATGCTAGAAATGTAGGTTTGCCTTTCCTTAACCTATTTTCTAAGAAAGTTGTAGGGTCAGTATTGCCTAATGTGTTCCAACATTTCTACGGAATCCAAACTGGTCTTCCCCAAGGTCGGCTTCTACCAGTTTTTCCATTCGTCTGTAAAGAATTCGTGTTAATATTTTGCAGCTGTGGCTTATTAAACTGATAGTTCGGTAATTTTCACATCTGTCATCACCTGCTGTCTTTGGGATTGGAATTATTATATTCTTCTTGAAGTCTGACGGTATTTCACCCGTCTCATACACCTTGTTCACCAGTTGGTAGAGTTTCGTCAGGCTACTCCTGGGGCCTTGTTTCGCCTTAGGTCTTTCAGTGCTCTGTCAAACTCTTCACGCATTATAATTTTTTATTTATAACTCTGTATTCACCAGAGCAGAAGTCTTGTTCATTCTGCCACGAAACTTCACTAATTCCCACTATATCTAACTTTAACCTATCCATTTCCCTTTTTCAATTTTCTAACCTACCTGCCCGATTAAGGGATCTGACATTCCACGCTCCAATCCGTAGAACGCCAGTTTTCTTTCTCCTGATAACGACGTCCTCTTGAGTAGTCCCCACCTGGAGATTCGAATGGGGGACTATTTTACCTCCGGAATATTTTACCCAAGAGGACGCCATCATCATTTAACCATACAGTAAAGCTGCATGCCCTTGGGAAAAATTACGGCTGTAGCTTCCCCTTGCTGTCAGCTGTTGGCAGTACCAGCACAGCAAGGCCATTTTGGTTAGTGTTACAAGGCCAGATTAATCAATAATCCAGACTGTTGCCCCTGCAACTACTGAAAAGGCTGCTGCCCCTCTTCAGGAACCACCTGTTCGTCTGGCCTCTCAACAGATACCCCTCCGTTGTGATTGCATATACGGTATGGCTACCTGTATTGCTGAGGCACGCAAGCCTCCCCACCAACGGCAAGGTCCATGGTTCATGGGGGGTAGATAATGAGACTAATACTTGACTAGTTTGGAGGAACGGACACCCCCATAATGGAATAGAAAGTACAACATAAAGCTGAATCTGCCATTGTAACACTTAGTTCTCTGTGCAATACCACAGGAACCTAAACAGAAATTAGATTAAAACTGTGCATTGGGCCTATACTCGAACAGGAGACCTAGGCAAAGTTTTTACATGTTCTGTTATTGTAACTACTTTTTCAAGTTAACTGTTACGGTATTTCACTTTCCATTTTCCCTGGAGCTGTTTCTACTACTTTCACTATACTGTAGTCTTTAATTCTACATTAATCTCTTCCTGGCCTACACTAGATTGATACGAAAATATAAATACAAACAGAACATGTCTGATCTTCTTTGACATAAAGGAAATAGAATTAACATCGTAGACCAAAACAAATATTTACCCATTGTTAATGATTAAATTGTGTTGCTTAGATGTGCACATAAGCAATGAAACAAGTTGCCATACCAGTGTACGTCTCACGGTTGTTATTCCTTCTGGATTTATTATTATACAGATGTTCACCTGAAGATAAGGTTTTTAGTGCCATGAAAACAATAGTGATCCAATAATAAAGGACTAAATACAGCTGAAGCAGTTATTGATACACAAAGTGACTACTCATAGCTGTGGTTGCACCACCTACAAGGTTGTCTGCAATAATTACAATCCTTTTATAACCTCTATGAAATTACCTTTGAATAAAAATAATGAACCAAGGATAGAGCAGAATCAACCACGAATTTTTTTTATGAGAATGCACTGATTGGCTGTTGACAATAATTTGGTAGAATTACAAAGGACATAATCACTAGTTAGATTATAATAACAAAAACAACCACACATCTGAATCAGTTTTTACTATTAATCTGAAAAAGTTCAGGTAAAAAAGAATGGACATATTAAAATGACATGATATTTTTTTCTGTCAATGAAGCTGAATACCATAAACAACTATCCAAAAATTGAAACATAAGCTACACCTTACTCTAGGTAAACCAAGCAATTACTAATTAAAAATGACTGACTTAAGAGGTGTGTTCATACACGTTCTGTTGTGTAGAGAAATAAAACTGAATTCAGTCTCATGAGACATTAATTTTAGTAATCATAATTTATCAAAAGGTGGATGTTATAAAAGGATTGTAATTAGTTAAGTAAGTTATTTTACACCACATCTTTTATCTTAGTGGCGAGGCCTGTGGTGTAACATGTTCCACTTCTACCTCACAATTGGATGAAAGATGATCATGTAAAAACATTATTTAGGTAGATAATTGTTCACTGTATGAGCTTTTATTTTGGTTTGTGCAGTTACAATGGGAAACAGATGAGAGTACAGAACACTGGTAAGGCATGATGCTGTTAATACTCTCCACCTGCTACGGAGGTGGCATTTATACTGTAGTGTCAGCGGTGACGCTGTTTTGGAAGGGACAGAGTAAACAAGGGACAATGTAAACGTTGGCATAAAACAGTTGAAGAGACTTCACGAAGAACGTCAATATAACTCTGAAATATTCTAGTACGAGATTCGTTCGATACTGAGATGCTGTTCATACATATGAGTTAATACGAGATTCGTCACCTAATGCTTCAAATGTTAAATACAAGAAACACAATACTACAAAGTGCTGCAGAAGTGGTTACATGATTTTGTTCTAGTTTATATAGTTTGAAGCTTCTTACAGCCCTCAGCCCTCCACAGGCTGCAAAGAAGTCCCACTGTACAATTAGTGGCACTGCACAGTAGGTCCACTGCGTCAAGGAAAAACTAGAAGGCAACCATTAGAAAATAATCAAGGTAGGAGTTATCACAAAGGCCATTAGAGTGACAGATTGTTAGTGAAGTTGATGGTACAGTGCTATTTTCTAACACTTCAGCTGAAAGCAGAGTGTCCCTACCTTATTATTCTGATTCAGTCTCCTGAACACCTTAACAATGATGTAGGACAGCACGAGTCAAATGAAAATGAAGGATTCAATAAAAATTATTTTGCCTTAGAGAAATTTAATATAAAAAAAAGGTTCAAGCTTTTTATCGGTGAAACTGACAAGTCTTTAAGAAAACTTATGAAATAACATTTATGAGAAAGAAAGTTCTCAGTTGTAATAGTTATTTTGTCTTTCTGGAAAATGAAGATGCAACTGAGGTAGCAAGAGCTCAAATTATTAAAGAAGTCGTGCCAGAAAAGGGAAGGCAAGGTAAATATATATTTGAATGGGTAAATGATTGCGATTACTGAATAAATATCTTTCACGTTGACAGAATCTGTGTCACCTTTCTTGAACGCAAGTATAGCAGCAATATTGGAATTTAATCCACCTATAAAAACGTGTTTAGGTTACAAATGTCATATGCCGTTGAAAATGCACCAATATATTTTATTTAAATTCCAAATAGTGATCAGATTCACTGCACTGGAAGCTGATTCTATTTTTGTGCACCCCACTTTGCAAGGCGAAACCGATCAATAATTAAAATAATGAGTGCAATTGTGGATTAAAAATAAATTAATATGTTAACCAAGAATGTACTGTTAACTAACACTTCAAATTTGTACTGCAGTATCACTACAGTATATGGACGACATTTTGGAAAAATGCTGTTTTTGACTGGTAATTCTTCCCAGCTTACCGTACCTCTTCTTCCTTCATCACATAAGAAATGCTTCTACCATATTCGTTACAGCAACAGATCGAAAACTGATACTTCATGTGGGATTTGACAACTGGACCAGGGAATTCATTAATCTTCTGTTTCGTTCTGCAGAACCCAAGTTGGTAGTGTTAATTTCTAGGGTGATAAGAAAGGAGGCTCTCTACCACTGCTGGGGATTAACCACACAGGTTTTCCCCTTACTGAAAACTAGGTCCCCTTTGACAAGTAGAACAAATAGGGAACAGAGAAAGGTTCTACTACTTAACTGACTTTTCTGTTTTTAATTACTGATGAAAAAAGAACACGACTAAGTTTGAGGTTTAGCTTTACGGGTAGCAGTTTCTTTTATTATTTTTTCTTGTTGTAAATTACTTATCTTTTATTATTTTTTTTTTGTTGTAAATTACTTATCTTAAAACATGAAATAAACACTCCTAACTGCAATTTTGCTGTATTTTTTTCAGAACTGGCATCTTTTGTAGCACTAATTTTTGAGACCCGCAGCTGAATGTATTTTGGCCTGATAGTTTCTTATGGAGGACATCATCCAGAAGTTTGGTTTTTGAAATATAGTAAGACTGACAGGAATATCACACTGGATTTTGAGCGAACTGTTATGCAGAGAGAGTTTTTCTGAAAATTTGCATTGTCTGATGAAAAACAAATGCTTTTAATCATTTCAATCATCACTAATAAACTGCAGATATTGACACTATTTCCGACAGTAGTAATTCAAGTTTCATTTACATTTGTTTGGCAGACTCATAAAATGTCCACCTGCTGGCAATATCAAAATGAGGTGGTGGCAAAGAAAACATTTTACTACCAACACCGGGTCAGAGCAAAACACAATATCGGCTTTTCTGGCGAGCCAGGCAACAGAATTCAGTGCAATGTAGTGGACCAGAGCAGCCAAACAGTGTCGTGTCACCTTCATTATGTGATGAAAGAAAGGCTAAGGCAATTGCAACAAATAGTACCAAGAGCTCTTACGAACCGGTTCTATGTTATAACAAACTCGTTAAGCAAGAACTGCAGAAGAGAAACTGCTGATACCTTCATATTAGTAAGCCCTATGCGGTCATGATGAATGATGTCAGGTAAACACTGGCTACTACTTTGCTCCATGAACACTGCAGTGGTTTAGCTCATAAGTAAGTCAGTCAGATGGATCGAGAGGGTAAATGATGTTCGCACTCAATTCCATTATTGCAGCAAAGTGACGTCTGGCACAAGTCTGTTTTAGATTTCTTCCACGCTATGGACACAGCCACTACTGGGTGAGAGGGCTACTTCGCCATAGTCACCAGGCACAGAGTTCAGCACCAAAGTTTGTCACAGGTGGGAGCACCTGTAGGTCTTTCAGTCCCACCAGGATTATAACATCAGCATTCTTGACCTTCCAGTGGACTGAATGGGACCTAACTGGACGGCAGGCCATTATCACCAGAATTGCATGGCTACATGGCAACCGCCATTGTGGTTCAATGAATGATGACTAAGGGTGGTGAGTGGGAGGGGACAGAGCACCTCTCAAGTCAGCATGTGTTAAGTTCAATATACGCATTGCCATCACTCAATGCCACAACGTCATGGTACAGACGGAGCTGTGCCACTGCAAACAGCACGGCACACCACCAGTGCAGCAACCAGCTAGAATGAAGGGTGCAGCATCAGCTGCCGTGATCTGGCTGAAGGCCACTTATGATGTCATTCCTCGGCGGGCATTGACAGACAATGCCAACCATAAGTCAAGGCACTATCCATATTTTTATGGAAATAAATAAAGAATTCTGAATCTTCTTTCACTGTGCCTACTGGAAACCACAGGTCACTATCATCCTTCTGAGGAAAATGGGCAAGGAGTGAACGGGGAGATTGCCTCCTGACACAGAACCATGCCCTCCCAACAGTCACCTCTTGCAAAATTGGTAACAGAAAGTGGTCAAGCTTCTGACGCTTGCAGCATCTACATCAGGAGGCTGTATGAAACGTTTTGTACAAAAGAACACCAGCAGTTACAACTGTTGAGCATGTCGCTGAGAAGCTTTTTCTCTCTCTGAAGTATGTTTTGGTGGCGGTCACATTCGGAATATGGTACAGTGAGTTCAGAGTTACTTTTCAGGGAATTGCAGTAAAGTGTATTTTGTATCGGTGGATTATAAAGTTTGTAATTTGTATTGCCATAGAGCACCTCGTGACAGGTTTATCCCACTAACAATATGGTCATGCATAAGAGAGCTTTGTGAAGTGTCACTGAGTGCCAATGAAGTGAGTAATAAGTAAATTTTGACATTCAATATAGTGTGTATTGTGTGTAGTGTATAAGGCTTACTGTGATAGACACGGAAACTGCACAGATATGACACAAATGCGAGCAGCTTCTGCAGCATACACAGTGTCAGCTTTGACGGAACACAAGAAATTATTAAAAGAACAGAACTGGGAGATGAAGAAGCTTGCACAGGATAGAGTAGCATGGAGAGCTGCATCAAACCAGTCGCAGGACTGAAGACTACAACAACAACAACAACAACAACAACAACAAGAGTAAATAGCACAACAGTTACGTAGCCAACTGGGAGATCCTTCATAATCAGGTACCAGTAAAGTTAAATCAATACTGGCAGTACCTTCCGCATCCATGAATTCTGTAACCGCTTGTCTTATTTTGCTTTTTTCTGGCGAAACATCGGAAGATACCACTATTTTTATTCAGGAAGTGTTATCCACAGCCAGCTTGTGCAACTGGTCTGAACAAACATCACTATGGATGGGCAAATTGCACTTGGTGGGTGAGGCTAAGACATACATCACGTACCGTGAGGTTTTAAGCAAATTAACCACATTTACCGAGTTGGCAAATGGCTTAAGGTAATAGTACAGAAAAATAAATAATACTCGTTTCTTTAGAGAAAAGTTAAGTAATTTGAGACAATTGCCAAATGAGACTGTAAGCATTTTCAGACAGGATACACAAGTTGAGCACCCAAACTTATGAGCTGGCTAACAAACCAGATGCTGACACAGTCTTGTTGAGAAAGGCTGAGGATAGGGCTGGATGTTTTCCTAAGGGGGATTTCTCCAGAATTTTCTTGCAATGAGAATGGAAAATCCACGCAATGTAGAAGAGTCACTGCACATAGCCAATTATCTGCAAGAGATAGATAGTGCTGCTAAGTCTCGGAATGATCAGAAAATATTTGTGTCGAACAAAGAATGTTATCGTTTGGAAGAAAGGATGATTTTAAAGCACAGTGTTTTCAACAGCATTGTTTTAATTGTCAATGTACTGGTCTTAAGGCATACGAGTGTTGGTCACGAAACAGGGCATAATGGGAGGAAGAAATCGTTAAATAACAGGAATCTTCCTTCCATTGAGAAACATTCCTATTAAATAGAAGTGCATTGAATGCACACTTGGAGACAAATCGTTTGTAGCTTGTTTGAAAGGGAAATAATATGAATTTTTGGTAGATGCAGGGGTACACACATTGGTTGTTAGTCTGGATCTCGTGGATAAGAGCAGACTACAAGGACCAAGGTACAGGTTGTGCGCAATAGGCGGCAATGCAGTTGATTTAGACGGGACAATATGGCTTGGGTTTCAAGAGCAAATGGAAGAGTTCCCAACTGTTGGACAAGATGTCACTGCAATACTTGAGTTAGATTTTCTGGTTAGGCATCACGCAGAATCAACCTTGGGCGATGGGATGACTGAACTCAATGGTAAGTATTTCTGTTGGGTACAACAGTTGCAAATGTTTCTAACTCACAAGATGGACCCATTGCAAAGGTGGCATTGAATAAACTGTTTATAAGTGCATTACAAGTTGTTCTACATGACAAGAGTACCAGCAGGTACAGGAACACTATTCTGGGTACCAGTATTAGACAGTAACATTCCACAGGGTGTAGTGTGTTTGGGAGAACCACTAACAAGTAATGACATGTTGGATGAGCTACATTGTTTCTTACATAGATGTATAACACGCAGAAGGGGTATTAATGGTCAGGTTATGGTGCCAATATGCCTGGATAATTTTGGGGGATATGAAGTGAGTCTTCCAAAAGGATTAATGGCAGCCACATTTGATGTTTTCAAAGATGAAGAAATTGAGGACTGCAGGGTACAAGGTAGAATAGAAAAAACTGTCGACATACCTACATGGCAAGAGAATGTTAAATGCCTTTTGTGTAAAGACAGGGCATTAATGGAATCAGTGGTACTATGGTATAACAGTTTGTTCAGTCCACAAGGAGTGTTACATGCTACACCAATCACACGACATAGAATACCGACAGACAATAGTCTGCCTGTATTTAGAAAACAGGATCTGCTACCTAAGCATTTACAGCCTTCAGTAAAGGAAAGGGTGAATCAGCAGTTATCTAATGGAATTATAGACCATAGTGATAGTCCAAGGTCAGCAAGTATCGTGACTGTGGGTATGAAACCATCAAAAGGAACAAAGAAATAGCAGTTTTGTTGAGACTGCAAATTTTTAATTGAAAAAACAGTAACAGATGTGTACCCGATCCCAAGTATTATTGACACATTAGATAATCTGGGTCAATACAAGTTCTTTTCAACCCTAGATTTACGAAATGGATATCATCACAGTGAGGTACACCCCGAGGATAGACCTCAAAAATATAGATACAAAACAGCACTCACCACAAATTCTGGTCACTACCATAATTGTAGGATGGCTTTTGGGTTGAAAAATGCACCAGCTACATTTCAAAATTTATTAGATGGAGTCCTCAGAGGTTTAAAACCAAACAAATGCATGGTGTATCACGACGATATAATTATATTCACGAATGCCTTGGAAGAGCATGTTTAGTGGTTGGAGATGGTATTAGACAGGTTGAGACAGGCTTGCCTTATGCTTACCGTTGATAAGTGTCATTATGCAAGATCAAAAGTAAACTACCTGGGGCATATAATAAGCCAAGATGGATTAAGGGCAGATCCACACCTTACTTCAGCAAAATATGACATTCTGGTCCCTCAGACCATTAAACAATTACAGTATTTCCTTGGATTAGCAAATTACTAAGGAAAATTCGTGAAGGGGGGTTTGCTGAAGTGGCACAACCCCTAACAAAATCATTGCAGAAAGGTATTACATTTAACTGGACACCTGAGTGTCAGACATTTCAAAATTTAAGAAATATATTAACTTCAGATCAAGTTTTGATTTTTCCAGATTTCACAAAGGAATTCATATTGTCATGTGATAAATAGGGTACATCATATTGTCATGTGATAAATGTGGTACAGCTTTGGAGTGGTTTTAGGGAAGATCACTGATGGGAATGAACACCCAGTTCCATATGCATCTCGTCAGCTTAATAAGGCTGAACAAAATTATTCTACCAGTGAAAAGGAGATGTTAGCATTATTAGAGGGTATTTCATATTTTAGATGGTATGTTTATGGACTTAAGTTCACAGCGATTACTGATCATGCAGCTTTAAAATGGCTACTACGAATAAAAGAGCCTTCAAGTCATCTAATGAGGTGGGCTTTGAAACTCAGTGAATTTCAATATTATGTGATTCACAAACCGGGTGTTAAACACAGCAATGTAGACACATTTAGTAGTGACCAATTAGGAAGCTGGGAAAGAAAGAAAGAAAGAAAGAAAGAAAGAGAGAGAGAGAGAGAGAGAGAGAGAGAGAGAGAGCAGGCTTCTTATAAAACTCTGAGCTGCACCCAAAATTAGTAAAACTGGTGAAACTCACTTAAACCGACACAAGGTCTCGGGCATTAGTTCTACCTGATACACTCGCTCCCCCCTTGCAGCCCCAGAATATCTCATGCCTCCTAAAGTTTGTTTCTTTTTATTTTATTTGACCTTACTCTTCTCCTCCACAGCATTCAAGAAAATCAAGTTAAATCACTAAAGAAATAGTACAGAAAATAAACCCAACAATGTCATTTGCAAATACAGAAATTATACTAACTGATGCAACACTTGCAAACAAAACCACAACAGAATAACAGGAAATCAAAACTGTGACAACAGCAGAACAGAACACATGCAACAAGAGAGACCTGTCAATATACACATACTTAAAATGCTACAAAGCAGATACACATTCAAAAATAACATATTCAAGTGAAACAACTTACACTGCAGAAACAGACTGAATACTCCACTTACAGAGAAATCTAACGCATAAACAAAAGATACCAAGAAAATGGACTGGCGACTAAATTCTAATGAAGAAAACAAGGAAATGGAACTGGTAATGATCACAATCAGGAATAAATATATTTTGATCTTTGGACATCCGATCAGGTTACTAGAAAAAAAGAGTCATCACAAAAATAACAGATTTTATGTGACAGTAAGTGCAACATAGGATGGATTACGGAAATCAAGGTAAACATGAGAGAACTAGAAATTACATGAGAGAACTAGAAATTACATGAGAGAACTAGAAATTACATGAGAGAACTAGAAATTACATGAGAGAACTAGAAATTACATGAGAGAACTAGAAATTACAATGAAGATTTAAAAAACAAAAGAGACAAGATAAGGAAGTCAAACAAACAATTATTCAGATGAATAAATAGAGATCCAAGAGAACAAAAATGTGCCGGACCAAAAGGAAAATGAAAACCTGTTTTTATAAATTAAGTAAAGCTGTCCAATAAAGGCCATGAAGTGTAAACAAAGGTGTTGAAGATGCATTCAAGGCATCACTACAGAAACCAATACGTATGACAGACACTATTACCGTATTTACTCGAATGTAAGCCGCACTCGAATCTAAGCCGCACCTAAAAAATAAGACTCGAAATCAAGGAAAAAAAATTTACCCGAATCTAAGCCGCTCCTGAAATTTGAGACTCGAAATTCAAGGTGAGACAAAAGTTTTAGACCGCCCCTCCAAATCGAAACAAAGTTGGTCCATTGTAACGTGAAACAAATTGAGGTCGAATGGATGAAGATACAGCTACAGTAGTTTGGTTCGAGTCGTAAGCTCAACAGTTAAGCTTTACCAAGTAGCTATTGCTGTGTGTCAGGCGCTCCGTCCGTGTTTATATGGGTACCCTTCCTTTTTCACGTGCTTCGTCTGGTTTGAATCGATTGCTTATTTTGCTTTGATCTGATAAGTGCCGTTCTCTTTGTTATAGTTGTTTACGTCACTCTAAGCTGAAAATGCATTATTGTACTGTGTCGTGCATTGTTTGTCGCATTCTGATAACGAGTGTTTACGGCCTGTCGCCGCTCGCGGCGTGGCTTGCTTAGTGCGCACTACCGCCGCTTACAATAAAAAAAAGAGAGAAATTATCTCATTAGCGAAACAATGGCAAGAGACTGCTTTTTGTTGTTACTTACACTGCCGCTTTCTTTGATAATGATCAACAAGAACCAAATAATAGCTGCGTATAATAGAAGATGTTCTGAACGAGAGTTTAGCGAAAATTTTTCTCCGTTAGAAAATCTTTGCAGACGCCTCTTTAGTACATTACAGTCTGCACAGAAATTAGAGTCATCTTAGATTTAAAAATTTAGGCAGTTGCCGTGCTTCATTTCTGACTGTATCACTATAGAGCATAAGAATAATATGAATATAAACATGACATGATATGATATGTATATTCTTCCGTGTGTTCTCGGTCTAGTTTCGTAGTTTATTAGGCAGACAGGATTTAAATGAGGCAGCAGCAAACACGAAAGAATACCTGGCATAATGTTTACATTCTTCTACCTGTTCTTTTAATTTATTTACTGACGCAGAGGTTTTGGCGCCAGTATTTATCTTTGTGCCTGCAAAGCATACCTGTGTTGCGCTACATATATTTGACAGCAGAAGTTAGTTGTGGCGACACCTACTAACATTTTTCAGAACGTCCGCTTACTTTGCACTCGATTCTAAGCCACAGGTGGTTTTTTGGATTACAAAAACCGGAAAAAAAGTGCGGCTTAGATTCGAGTAAATACGGTAAGGCTCATGTGACAAACCGGATTAATTTAGTAACACAAACACCTTGTATAAAAGAGTGTGATATTTAAGGTTGGTGTAGAGGCAGTGGCAAACAACCTCCACTATATTTCTACCCTACAGTTTTCACTTACACACTCTGCCAAAATGCCTTCATGTGAAAAGCAGGAGATCCAGATACGAAGACCTGAAGTGATTAACAAATATTGAGTACTAAACTGAGGTGACAAGAGTCAGGGATAGCCACATATACCAATAACAGTAGTATTGTGTACACAAAGTATTAAAGAGCAGTACATTGGCAGAGCTAACACTGTACTCAGGTGAATCATGTGAAAAGGTTTCCAATGTGGTTACGGCTGCACGATGGGAATTAACAGGCTTTGAATGTGGAATGATAGTTGGAGCTAGATGCATGGGACATTCCATTTCAGAAATCATTAAGGAATTCAATATTCCAAGATCCACAATGTCAAGAGTGAGCCAAGAAAACCCAATTCAGGCATTACCTCTCACTAAAGACAACGCAGAGGCTGACAGCCTTCACTTAACGACCAAGAGCAGTAGTATTTGCATAGTGTTGTCAGTGCTAACAGTCAGCAACAATGAGTGAAATAACCACAGAAATGAATGTGGGACGTATGACGAACATATACATTAGGACACCGCAGCAGACTGTGGTGTTAATGTGCTATGGCAACAGACAATCGACAGGAAAACTGTGGCCTGGTCTGATGAGGCCCGATTTCAGTTGTTAAGAGATGATAGTAGGGATCGAGTGTGGTGCGGAGCCCACAATGCCATGGACTCAAGTTGTCAACAAGGCACTGTGGAAGCTGCTGTTGGCTCCATAATGGTGTGGGCTGTGTTTACATGGAATGGACAATGTCCTCTGGTCCAACTGAATCAATCATTGACTGGAAATGGTTATGACCTGCTACCTGAAGACCATTAGCAGCCATCCATGTACTTCATGTTACCTTGACACTACGTCATGTCACCGAGTGACACTTGTGCACAATTGGTTTGAAGAGCATTCTGGAAAATTCGAGCAAATGATTTGGCCACCCACCAAACATTTATACAACTTAATCAAGAGGTCAGTTTGTGCACAAACTCCTAAACCACAATACTTTTGCAAGTATGGACAGCTATAGAGGCAGCATGGCTCAATACTTCTGCAGGAGACTTCTAACAACTTATAAAGTACGCGCCACATTAAGTTGTTTAATTGTGCCGGGCAAAAATAGGTGATCCAATATTAGACTTTTGTCACCTCAGCTCGCTGTAGCCACAGTTTGGCTTATTAAGTAAATGGCAGCTACTCACTTTAGTGTGTCATGTGGCAGCCTTACAACAGAAGCAGGGTGTGCATTATGCCTTTTGCAATTACCTAGTTTCACAAACAAATAGTTCACCTACAATGTGAAAACTAAATAACAATGAGCAGAACTTTGGGTGCATAAAAAACTGGCCACAGCAAGTAGCACACGAAATACAGATGCATATCATCTCAGGAAAAGGGATAACACTTATTACTTCAAAACTGGACACAAAAATTCTCTTTAATGTCAATGAGTATTAATTCTGTACAACTATAATAAAGAAGCATACAAAAATGAATAATGTAAGAAACGAAAAGCATATGAAAATTAATAATGCAGAAAAGGGAAGTGTGATGTTTCTATTCACATCAGTTTCCTTTTCTTTTGTTTCCACAGTGTTCCCTTACAATTTATTTAGTACTGTTGCTTGTGTGAAGTGTGACTCTCATAATTTTGGTTGGTAAAGAGAGACAGGATATCTGATCATTATAATCACAGAAACTTTTACTGCTACCACCTGAGAAAACAGCAATGTACAAACATTTTGTGCCAAACCTGTGTACTTTCTTTGTTACCTGATAATAATTTCCAGGTAAGACAAATGGAATTTTCATTTCGTTTGTATCAATTGATGAGTTAGTCAATACCTGAAAACAAAATAACATGCACAACAAGCGAATAAGATGAAGTCATATAGTCATTAGTACTTTTTACAGACTGAACTGTAACCAATGGTCATAAGTACATACATAGGACACTTACACAACCATAAGTCTACCACTGAATCAGTATTGTGAAGTATAGATACATCTCCCTATCCACCAAATCCATGTTGCTACCTAGTGCGAGACTGAAACACAAATGATCTCAATCTGCAGGAATAACATGACGTAGGCATGAGGATCTGCTGCCGTCTACATACAGTCCTTGCCACAAAACTTTAAAATTAATGTTACTATACATCTGAGAATTAAGCTTTTCTACAGTTATTGTAATATTATATTAGGAACGGACTCACATTACAGTAAAGGTAACTGGAAACATGCTCATGCATGCAATCCCCCCCCCCTCTCTCTCTCTCACACACACACACACACACACACACACACACAGACACAGAGAGAGAGAGAGAGAGAGAGAGAGAGAGAGAGAGAGAGAGGGGGGGGGGGTTGCAGGATACACATTATTAAAACAATTTTAGGGTAAATAAAAGTGGATAGAGCCGAAAATACTTACCACCAGATGTTTTCCCTTGCTTCTGCCTCTCGTGTTCTTTTATGTCCTCTGGTGGTATGCCTTCCATACCATAAATTTCGATTTCTATGTTAGATCTATTTGGTAATGAATTTGGTACTTTATCAATAGTTTCTTTATGGACCTACAACAGAAAATTGCAGTTGGCAAACATGCACACGAAGTAAATTAGGACTCCCTAAGAGTGGAGGTTAAGAAACCACTACTCAGAAACACTGTATTACGCATGCAAACAATTAAGGCACACCCTGAAAGTTAGCAAACATTAATCCCACTGCGACACCAAGAAAGAAATTATACACCCAAGAAAATCCAAACATACACAATTTTCTACAGAATTCTGCTCAAAAATAAATGTTTACACTTTCCAGACGTGTATAAATGACAAATTTTTATACCACTAAGAAATGTATAACAAATGCATGGGGTCAAGGTAATATTACCAACAAAATTTGAGCTTCCATCTGGATCAAGTGGATCAATGTTCACTTGAGAGCAGCCGGAAGTTTGAGACAATTTTATTATAATGTATAACAGGTCTTCAATATGCTGGACACACAGAATATACTGTTTATAAAGACCTTGAACTGCTTAGTTCGAGCAATATTTTACTTCCATTTATTGTGGACACAAAGAAAATTCTGTTATATAGCAGGTTTTGATTAAATTTCATTATGCACAAAGAACTCTTCTTCCCATAATTTATACACTCAATAAATGTACAATGAGTTGGTGGAATTATGAAAAATGGAGTAGCAAAAAGAAAACCGGTACAAAAAGGAAAATGTGACCAAGAAACCCATATTCCAAGACAACAATAAACATTCTTAACATAAAAATGTAGCCAAATATTTTATATTAAACCAGTTTGTCCATTTAGTTATCATATACTGCCAAATTTATCATATACTATGATACTGCACAACACAGTTACGATTTGTAACACATGAGATACAAAACAGTAAACATAAAATTTGAATGTAAAGTATAATATTAATTCATATGTCTAAAAGTGATCTACAGCTCTGCTGAAATTAAGGGCAGTATATATACACAGAAAATATTTTATGACAATGTTCTGTTCATGACTGTGCAGTAAAATTATCAAATTATTTGCCTGTAATCTAATCTATTACACTGAATTCAATGGACATAAACATAAATGCAATATTAATTCTATACATTGTGTGTTTCCATAAGATTTGCTAGTTTACTTTCCAAAATGGCAATCAGAAATTTTTTTTAAAAAAATTACACTAAATCAAAGTAATCCCAATTTCCCTAATTTACTCACAGTAAACCCCACCAAGCAGAAAAACATCTATAGTGCCTAAAATGTTACAATGTTCTTAATACAAAAAAGCGGTGTGATTCAAACAAAGCCATAAACAATACAAGTCACATAAATTCTTAATATCATGCTTAAAAATTCTTGGTAATAATAGCTAGAAGTTTCTCAAAAATATGAACTTTCTCGTCAAACCTGCGTGGCAACAGCAAGTTATAGAGTGATAATTCTGGGTGGTGTGCTAGATGACGTTCTAACCCCTGTAAAAAAGAGGCCAAAAGTGAATTTATTCAACTTTGGCATAAGGTGTTTAATATTATTTGCCATATTTTTTCAGTAACTACTTTCAATGAAGATGAACAACGGTTAAAAACTTGCACGAAAGGGAACCCTCAATTGTCACATACCTTACCTTTACCAACCTGCACTACTAAATGTGCTCTTATTCCATTAAGTGGAGCTTTTGTCCCCTACTAAAACAATGTAATTCTAAAACATAGGCACATGTTTTCCTGAACAAAACATATTCTAGTCAAAATGAACATTATCTGAAAAGTTACTTAGCACAGTATTTGAAATGATGTTTATACAGCTGCACTTTGCAACCAATATTAATTAACATTTCATAAACATAAATTGTGCCACAAACATTCAATGACAACACACACATTCAACAAACTCTAATGCCCAAAACGACTGCTTTACAAATGCAACAATATACCCATGAAGTGTTGATACAAATTGCTGATGCCAACATATAACTGATCAAAATTTTATGTTCCCAGCAACCAGTTCCAAAACATCAACAGATGCCAAATAATTGTCACCCCACAATGGACAGGTAAACAAGGCAGTGTACAATCATACAGGGTAAACAAAATACTCTGATGATATGAGACAATCCACATTATAAAATGAGGGTGGGGGGAGAGGAGCAAACTTTTGAGGCACTGACTTTGCAAATGTTTGTAGTACTTATTAAATGAACCACAAAGAAAACACCGCAAGAATCCAAGGGAGACTGTTGGTAATAAAGACCAGTTACATAAAATGTTACTTTGCAATAGCATGCACACTGATCACCCACAGCCCATGATACATCTGAAATGAGCACTTCATTTTTTCCCCCTCTTTACTATGGATTGCACAGCCTAACAAATAGTAGTATGTTCCTGTCTCTCAAGGTTGCACTAGGCTGTGTTGTGTTGAAAAATGGGAACAGGTAGAGCTAATGAGTACTCACAGTAAATGAAAAATTGAGCACAGTCCATGCAAGCAGCCTCCTACAGAAAAATGCAATAGGAGATAAAGAGGCCTGGATGGACTACTACAGGTACTTAATATTCCAAAAGTACACTCACTACTGCCCCCAAATTCACACTTTGCCCTATTGAATTAGTCGAAATTCTTCATGAAATGTTCATTCATAGTAATTCATAATCATATTGCCAACTGAAAAAACCTGTTTAAAGCATCAACTGGGAAACATTAAAAAGAGCATATCTCACTCAGGTCACTACAAACTCAATGTTCTGTACACTATAAAATATTGGCAATCGTGAGTAACTCCAGGTTTAAAGAAAGATAACTTGGTATGTAACTACCACCAAAATAACGAAAGGCTGCAGTGTAGAACCAACAGTACCACCTGGGATGAGATAGTCTTGCTGCGTAACATTTTAAAATATAATTTTTTTCCTGACAAAGTTGGTAAGAAAATATTGATTTACTAGGTTGTCTTTCATTTTAAAATGAATGTTGGTCATATAACAACAAATATTTAAATTTTAGGAGAGCCTCCAAGCTATTTCAGGAACATGAAGGGTTGGCACGTCATGCTACAGGAGATGCCTTTCTACAATACTCACAAGAGAAATGTTACAACCCTAATTCCTTTTCCTGGCGAGCAAAAAAGCAGCAGCTAAGTGCACCTGCTGGGCAGGGTATTACTGTTGATGATTTGAGGAAATGTTTGAAGGAGGTATGCCAAAGAAGCATGCTGGACATCTAAAGAAAGCTGTGATCTTTAATCACAATTATTATTTAACTGAAGTACAAGAACTGAAACTGGGATCTGATTACCAGAATGGGTTCTTCAGTTATGTATAAAGTGAAAAAATCAGCAAATAATGTTGATGCATCTAAACTTATAAAATATAAAATTGTTCTTGCAAGAACATAAATATAGTTCAGGAGCTCAAAGCCATTCCTTTCTCTGCAACAAACTGACTGCAGACAATTCATGGCACCTTTTCATTTGCAGATGTATTTAGTCATTTCTTTATTGTGTCTTGTCTACAAATTAATTTCTTCTGTCGTGTTTATCACTGATCCTAAGAGTTAATGCAACCCACTAACACTAATAAACAATAGTTATTACAATTTCTTAACTAGATCTTTTCATATTGCATTACTTCTACTTCACATTAGATAAATCAGGACTCAATTACAGTGAATGCCATTATGTATAGTATGTGGGGGATTTGGCACTGTCCTGCCTGGCTGTAACAATGTCTACAAAAGTGTATGTCAATGTAGCAGCACTAAACTGAAAACACATTAGAATTAAACAAAGAGAACTTTGACTATTTAGAGAACTGTTTGCCTCTACACTCAAATACAGGTGAAAGCTGTGGCCCAAAAGTCTAAAATACTGTTATCGAATGGTCAAAAATAACTAATCTCTCAGCAACATGACCAAGTTCTATAATAGTCGAGGTTTCCATCATGATTAGTGTCCGGTATCTAGATACCTTTTTTGATTGTGTGCATAACAATGTTATCTTTTTCCTAAATGATAGCAGAGGTTTTTTAAACTACCAATCTTTGACAATTGTCAAATTTGTTCTAATGCACATCAGGGGGTAATGAATGATTTCACAGCCGGAACAACTGAAGCTAGTTGACAACTACTTTTCACACTATACTGGACAATACCACAATTAAAACTATGATATCGTACTTTAAGGTTTTTGTATCATTTACACGCTAGCAAAATATACTACTCTGAGCTCCTGGCATGTTACAGATTATCAAGAAAAACCATTTTTGGTACAATTTTTTACAATAAAATGTCTGGGTTTCTAAATTTAAACCACAGCCACTTGCACTTCCAGATTTAGGCTACACTTTAATGTATAGCAGGAAAGCTGAGAAACTGTGTTAGAAGGCTATGCCTGCTACTACATGATAAATATATAATATGAACATACCAACAGGTAGCTATTTCAGCGAGTTAAAACAGTGTTCCAAGACCTTAATGTTTCTTTATATCACTGAAATAAAATTATTGTACCACCTTGTCAATACCCCAAATTTTTTAGAGAGTGTTTCTGTAACGTAGCTAACTATTGAGCAACAAAACAACTATTTCATTTAGTCACAAACTTTTGTGAACTCCAACTTTAAGAGAATGCTGCTAATTTGATGAAATTTGCTACATCCTCAGCTATAATGTTGTTTATGTTCTTTTACAAGGTCATTAGTGCACACTAGTACAAAGGTAATCATTAACCAACGAAAGTCCATGTTGGAACATCAACACTATTATGAAAAGTATAGACTGCTACTCACAATAAGAATGACATGTTGAGTTACAGACAAGCACAACGAAAAGACTATTACACAATGAACTTTCGGCCAAAGCCTTCTTTTTTTTTAAAAAAAAAAAAAAAAACACACACACACACACACACACACACACAAGCAAGGACACATCATGCACAAGTAACTGCTGCCACCAGCTACTCGGGCCAGAGATGGAGATCATCCGTGCATGCTTTTGTGAATGTGTGCGTGTTTTTTTTTTCGTTTCCAAAGAAGGCTTTGGGCAAAAGGCCAATGTGTAACATTTTTTTCTTTGTGCCTGTCTGCAACTCAACATGTCAGCTGTACGGTGAGTAGCAATCTATCCTCTTCAAGGTAATGGTTAAGTAGATAAGGGAATAAGTGTTTACAAAAGATATTAAACAATACACCAAACAATGCAATGTTGTGTAAAAGAACACAATATGGTATCAATCAATCATTTTGAAACAATGAATTCAGATATAATAAATTGAGACATATTGGCAAACATTAAGAAATAAAATGTGACACAGCTAGAATGTTCTACAAGATCTTAATGCTTACTCCCCTCATAAAATGGTAATTAACAACAGATTAGTAAACCTTCGTAAAATTTACAATTGCAGTTGGTACAAATTCATGGTTCCCCAGTCTGGTATTTTCGGTACAGGGTGTAAAGCAAGACATTTTATACCTATTTTGTTTGTTACATGCTGTTGCGAGGCCTTATAATTGTATTTAATTGGTGACGATTCACACAGCTGTAATATCTTTCTTGAGTACAATGGTGAAAAGAAAAAAAGAAAAGGATCTTAAATCGTCCCATAATCTAGTAGAGCTTGAACCTAACCAGTATTACAGGACTTCAGACAATGTTCTAACTATTCAAATCACGTTCCACTCTGAAAGGTTACGCTGAGGAACACAGTAACTGCAACATTACTTTCCGTATCTCTGGACTACTGACAGCCTATCACACAAAACCAATTGTTATGCCATGGGCATGACACTGTACATACTATGAACAAAACTTTCAAAGCACCATCTTCAATTAAGTAGCTTACAGAATTGTTTAATAGTGTTTACTGATGCTATTATCACACATTTGCCCTCTTTACATCTGTATAATATCATTTACACAGCTCTTCAGGTAACTCAACGAAACAAATGAATAACTGAATCTTTTGCTAACGAAAGACCTTGTGTTTATAATCCTTGTTTCTCTAGTCTACATTTAATTTAACAAGATTAAAATGAATTTCACATCTACCAAGGAAATGACTGTCCTCAGAAGATAGAAATTTTGTCTAGTGTGCTCTGATCAACATTTCTTATAAGTTTGTTTTGAAATTTTGAACAAAAATTTTAAAATAAGTGAATTTCTATTAAGCAGTACAAACACCTTTAGACAAAAGCCAATTATTTGAGAAGCCAACATAATCTGCACCCAAAATGTCACATTGAATGAATTAATTCTGCAATAACCAGTTTCCTTTGTGAAAAATCAAGCTAGGAAATCATCTTAAACTTTAAACTGACAATGTATGTTCCAACGTCCACTATGCAACACATTTATTACCATAACAGCCTACTGCCATATTGCATGATGATACTGATAAAATTTGATAGCATAATGTAAAAGCACATACATCTCTCAAAAATATACAGATAGTGTCCACACAGAGTGCGACAGTACTCTTTTCTTTTCAAATGCTCACAAAATTTCTTACCTGCATGCAATGTATCGATAATCCGGGTCCAGTATAGAGTTTCTTGTGACAAATGTGACATTTAAAATGTTTTGCCTTTTGATGCTGGATGAGAATTTTTTCATCATCAAATTCTCGGTTACAATACCAAAGTTATTAAGGAAATAACATAAAAAAAGTTTACAGAGCAAAACAACATTCTTAAGCTGAAGACAGCACTGTGACATTACAATTAATAAAACCTACATGTAATAATAATAATAACAATAATAATAATAATATGGGAAGGATGGACTAGTACTTACCACACAGAGTAAGCATTAAGTATTTATTATACAACACCTTAACATCCTACATGCTAGAAGGTGCTCAAACTGAACTTTTATGGAAAACCTTTCATTTGCATAAACAAATACACACTAGCACATAATAAATTATTAGTTGAGTTTTAATTTCCTGCGAGCAATGACTTGGCATTTCTGTCACTGCCACATATACTGCAGGATTCTGGAGCAAGTAAACAGAAAATATTGGAAAATGAAGCTATTAGCTTCCGGACAAAAAAGACCTCTGGCTACACTATACATCAGTCCATCACCTCAACGACAATTTCACATTCACATTCATTGGCTTCGGCAACAGCCAACCTAGTTGTCACTTTCCAACCTAACCTATACCTGGAACAGAACAACAAAGTAACTGTATGTTGAGCACATTAGTGAGCTCATGGTCTGTTCACCATTATGCACAAGTCTAATATGGCTTCAGAACAGCACATGTGTGTTTCTATACCAATTATGTTCAAGTGTCCCCTGTTAACGTGCAATATTAAGTTCACTTCAAATGGTACTAATAGAAGTGCCACATACCTAAACACTTTCAGTTAGCTTAGCACGTTCAGTAAACAGAACATACTGTAAAGAGAAACTAAGCCAGTACAAAAAGAAAAATTGTGTTGAAGATTGCAATTGTCATCCCCAGCTGACTAGTAATTGACAAATGAGCTAGCCAACTCATGTTCTGATTGGTTGCTGCACTGGTAGATGTCCTGTGAACAGCTAGCTCGGATCAGGTCTAGACCTCAAACTATACTACGATTATACTCCGATAAAAATAATTTTGTGGCTAATTTTTCAGTGAGCTGAATGGTAAGAGCCAATTGTTGTTCTTTCTCTAGAGCCACATACTTTGTGTTTTGCCTGTACATAAAGAGCATTATCTAGCATGGCTGAATGCATGCCAGATCGTGCCACCCCCCCCCCCCCTCCACAATACAATACACATTTATACTCTGTAAACTACTGTTAAGTGCAGGGCAGGTGTATGTTCCATTGGACCAGTTACTAGGTATTTCCCCTGTGCAATTTGTGTGTGCAGTGTGGGAAGAATGGTTATTTAAATGTCTGTGTGCATGCTGTAATTAATCCAATCTCATCCTCATGATCCTTATGGGAGCAATACATAGGGGGCTGCAGTATATTCATAGAGTCATAATATAAAGCCAGTTCTTGAAAACTTTGTTAGCAGGCTTTCTCAGGATTTGTTACATCTACCTTCAAAGAGTCTGCCAGTTCAGTTTCTTTAGTCTCTGTGACTCTCCTATGGGTGAAACAAACATGTGATAATTCATGCTGCCCTTCTTTAAGCAATATTCTAAGGTACATGACTTTTCTATTCCACAGTCTTAAGATACCACGTTCTTTTCATTTTGTGAATTGCACAATTTTATATTTCTGAACATTTAAGGAAGTTGCCAATTTTTTGCAACTCTTTGAAATATGACAGAATATTTATGCAGTTTCTTTCAGACAGTACATCATTATAGATAACTGCATCATCTGTGAAGTGTCCAAGATTATCAATATTGTTCACAAGGTCATTAACATAAAATGTGAACAGTAAACATCCCAACACACTTCCCTGGGGCACACCCGATGTTACCTCTACAGTCTGTATAAGTGAACAAGAAAAAATATTTCCCACATAAAAAAAAACTTTTTGACAGGCAACTGGTTGGTTTGAGGGAGGGGACCAAACAGTGAAGTCATCAGTCCCGTTGGATTACGGAATATAAAGAAGGAAATCAGCCATGCCCGTTTAAAGGAACCACCCCAGCATTTGCCTGAAGTGATTTAGAGAAATCATGAAAAACCTGAATCAGGATGGTGGAACGCGGTTTTGAACTGTCATCCTCCCGTATGCAAGCCTAGTGTGCTAACCACTGCACCACCTCATTCGGTTTGTCGGATGAAAATATACTTTTTTCCAGGTGAAAATACACTATACCCCTGGGGAAAGTACTTTTTTTCTGTGTTGAGTGACAGAAAATATCCCCTCAGAGCTGTAAACCTTACACATCCTTTGAGTTGTAAAGATTTTATACACTGGCATAGAGCTTCCTGGCACTTTCGGAAATGAAACCCAGCAAAAAACGAGGAAAAGATCTTTGATGTGTGGCAACATTTCCACAGCATATTTTCGAATTATGAAAGTATACACATCAATTCCATGAAATACAGTACGATATCTTCCGAGGCACTGTAATCTATATTGCCATATGTTTTTGTCAGCCAATCATAGCTCATGTCACGTGATCTCACCATCCAGCAGCAAACATCATTGTTAAGCAGCACAAACACTAAATGGGCAAAGTTAATGGTTTAAATATATAAACATACAGCACAGCTACAAGAAAAGCTAAGCTTTCACATATGATATGGATCATCAAAAATTTTTTCTAGTTTTTTTCCCTGAGGGTGTGGATAGGCAGTATCCCAAGAGCACAGCTGCAATTGAAGTTGAAAATCTCTGAGAAGCAGGATTATAAATTTCACTGCAGTGCACTTAGGATTTCATGGGTTACCGGGCAGAATACATTTTCCGTTGACCACTTCAACTTTTCCATGGGAAAGCCAATCGTGTGAAATTGTTCAAAAACTCACTTCACGCTTCTAATATTCAGCATTCTTCTGTAGCACCATATTTCAATGGCTTCTATTCTCTTCTTATCTATACTTTTTATTGTCCATGTTTCACTTCCATACATGACTACACTCCATACAAATACTTTTACAAAAGACTTTTTAACACTTAAATCTACATTCGATGTTAACAAATTTCTCTTCTTCAGAAACATTTTTCTTGCAACTGCCAATCTACATTTTATATCCTCCCTACTTTGGCCATCATCAGTTATCCTGCTGCCCAGATAATATAACTCATCTATTATTATAAGGGTCTCATTTCCTAATCTGATTCCCTCAGCGTCATCTGATTTAACTCTGTTACATTTGTCATCCTTGTTTTGCATTTGTTGATGTTCATCTTATATCCTTTCCAGACACTGTCCATTCTGTTCAATTGCTCTTACAAGTCCTTTGCTGCCTCTGACAGTATAACAATGTCATCGGCAAACTTCCAAGTTTTTATTTCTTGTCTCTGAACTTTAATTCCTTCTCCAAATTTTTCCTGGGTTTCCTTTAGTACTCGCTCAATGCACAGATTGAATAACATCTGGGATAAGCTATAACCCTGTCTCACTCCCTTCTCAATCAATCATTGCTTCCTTTCCATGTCTCTCCAGTCTCATTTCTGCAGTCTGATTTCCGTACAAGTTGTAAGTGGCATTTCGTTCTATGTATTTTACTCCTGCTACCTTCAGAATTTGAAATAGAGTATTCAAGTCAACTGACAAAAGGTTTCTCCAAGTCTACAAATGCTATAAACACAGATTTGCTTTTCCATAACCTATCTTCTAAGTTAAGCCATAGAGTCAGAACTGCCTCGTGTTGCTACATTTCTCCGAATCAAAACTGATCTTCCCCGAGGTTGGCTTCTACACGTTCTTCCAGTCTTCTGTAAAGAATTCGTGTTAGTATTTTGCAACCATGACATTAAACTGGTAGTTCGATAATGCTCACACTTGTCAGTAACTGCTTTCTTTGGAACTGGAAAGTTTCCTGTTCTCTTCCACGTATACAATGTTTTTCATGACTCCTAAACCGAGAGGTAGTAATGATTAAATTATACTCTGTACAAGATTCTACCATGTGGCTTCCTCTTCTTTCCATTCTCCCAATCCATTTTCATCTCCTATTTTTCCTTCTCTTCCTTTTTCTATTATTGAATTCCAGTCCCCCCATCACAAATTTTTGTCTTCCGTAACTACCTGAATGACTTCTTTTATCTGATTATACATTTATTCAATCTCTTCATATGTGGAGATAGATGGCACATAAACTTATACCACTATGGTCAGTGTGGGCTTTCTGTATATCTTGGCTAAGATGACGTAGTCACTACTGTTCATAGTAGCTTACCCACATTCCTGTTTTCTTATTCATTATCAAAACTACTCCAGCATTATCCCTATTTGATCTTGTATTTATAACCCTGAATTCACTTGATCAGAAATTCTGTTTCTCCTGCCACCAGATTAATTCCCCCAATATCTAACTTTAAACCTATCACTTTCCCTTTTTAAATTATCTAACCTACCTACCCAATTAAGGGCTCTAACATTCCACTTTCCAATTTATAGAATCCCAGTTTTCTTTCTCCTGATGAGAACGTCCTCGAGAGTAGACCCCACTCGAAGCTCCAAATGCGGGACTATTTTACCTCCAGAATATTATACCCTAGACGATGCCATCATCGTTCAACCAGACAGTAGAGCTGCATGTCCTCAGGAAAAATTATAGCTGTAGCTTCCCCTTGCATTCAGCTGTTTATTTAAGATATAACAAACACAAATAAGCCAAAAATTTTAAGTAATGCCGTACATGACTGGTCTTATGGGTTCAAAATTTTTTAAATGTCTGGCCCCCAGTGTTTAGTTTTGCATGAAAGTCTAACACTCCGTGGTTTAAAAAATTAATCATTCATTCTCAAATGTAACATAATTCATCTATCATAAAAGGAAATTTACTTTGAAAGTAACACTTCTCAAACCACTATTACAATATTTTCCTGCAAACTGTTGAAAATATAAACATTTGCGACATCACACTCATTGAAACGAGGCACTGAAAGCAGTTTGTTGTTACAAAGTATTGCATAGCATTTTACACATTTTGCTGTCAGCAGGCACTTTTATCTCCACCGCATTTTATTGTTGTACATGGTGCATTTTCTTTGCAACGAAAGTTTTATTTTGCTGTTATTCTCTCATTTGTGTTTTATTGCTGCAGTATTATTCTGCAGTAGTGGGCTAAAGGAAAACTGTTAAGAGTAGCAGTTCTTACAGTCAAAATTACAAAAATTTAACTGGAAACCAAACCAATGAGAAATTCCCAGGTCTTTCCCCGACGAAAAAATGAATGGGATTTTTCTCAGATTTCCCAGTTGTCCCGGAGCATATACACCTTGTTCTATGCCTGTTGGTGGCTCTCCAATATAACTTGTAGCGTCCTCCATACCAAAATGTGATATTGACTCAGATGCTTTTTGGATATAGGGAAATACTGCCTCTACCTGACTGTCTTTATCTATGGCTTTCAGTACGGCATGCGAGGAAAGTGCGAGTTGGGTTTCAAATGATTGATGTTTTTAGAATCTATGTTGGCTCGCCAGGAGGAGGTCATTCTGTTTGACATACCGTACCTCAGCATGTTTGAGCTCAGAACAAGTTCTCAGAATCTACAACAACAAATTAATGTCAAGGATGTAGAACAGTAGTTCCAGGGGTCACTTCCGCTACTCTTGCTGTAGACATGTCTGAACAGTGCTTTCTTTCACTTACTGGGTACTGTTTAATGTTCAAGGAGTTTACGATACATTATAGTTATTTTATTCCAGTTACAGTCTGTCACCAGAACATGGATTTGGTAATCATATCTGTTGTCTTCTCCAACTCACAGCGAAACACTCACTTCCCAACATAACCCAGATCTCTAGCTATGGGACAGATCATTGTCACAACAATGTAGATTCCACCTCTGAGAGAAAATCATTTATTTATTTCAATGCAGGCAGTGCAGCAGTACTGAATACATCAATCAAAGGAACTCCTATATATAGCAAAATCAGAAATAAAGAATGGCTGTCCATGCAATGCGAGTAAATCATAATTTCGTCACCACAACAAAGATTCTCATATTTCAGACAAGTTCATTTACAATATTTCAACATAACAAGTGAATATCTTAATTTTTTACATTTGTATACAGGGTAAAAGCAGTGTGGAAGATTATCCACAAAATGAGATTAATTTGCATGTCCAAGGCATGAAGACATATATCGTTAACAGATGTTGATTGGCTACCTCCAACCTGATGCATTAGCAACATATGCTCGATACCACCAAGAAATGGAGCTCTTTGTGAAGTTCACCCAAAAATGTATCACAAATTGGATATCAGAAGAGGCCTGCCTACTGACAATAAATATTTATCATTATAAACTTTCCTTATGTTTGAACCCACACTTACAAATCAGTTTAACATATTTGAGAAGTATTTGTTACATGACAAAGTACTATCTAAAACAACAATACTTTCCTCTGAAATACTTAGTATATTACCACTTCATCCAGTGTGCACAGTGGTTAACTGTTAGATTTCAGCAACATAGAGCCAAGTTTCGGGCCACGAAGAACAACAAGAAAAGGATCATCAGCTTTGCCTAATGACAATGTTAACAATTGCTGTGAAGTCACATTTTGGTGTGTGTATTTGCAGTTTTGTTATTAGTTGGCAAATCAAACAAATGAGAAATTAAAAAAAAACCTTGTTTTGGTGAAAGACTCATCTGTAGCTTTGCTTGAGGTCTAGGTTAAGTTGGTAAGTTGTTGGTGGTGTTAGTGAAGCCACTGAATGTGATACTAAAAAACCTGGTTGCTGTGCAGACTGATATGTAGCTTAGCCCATTTGGAAAATCATCACTGGTATGTTTTAGTCGCCACATTGTTTATGACATTTGCTGCATGTTTCCTACGTCAATGGTCAGGAACAACAACTCGTACAGAATACTCCTCTTCTCCCAAGTTTCAATCCCTAGTCAACGCTAGGATGTTTCCTGTCACTCACTGCTTCTTTCACACATGACAATGAAAAATGCAAAGTTGAACCAGGGTTCAGAGTCCACTTTAAACAACAGAGCTTTCACAAATGGGCACATCAGACACTTCCAGGCAAGTGCATACCACAACCGATGATACCATCTGTAGAAGATTCTGGTGTTCCTGTTAACTATCAGGTAAAAAGTAGTGCTCCCTTTTAAAGACATTTAATCACTGTTTTAATTTTTCAAATTTGGTTGCCCCAGTAAATAATACCTAACACTTAAAGCTAAAAATAACAGTTGAAAGGTAATTTGTATAACAAACAAAAAACTCCATTCCTCAACCCATATTTCATGCAAATTGTTGTGAACTACTTAAAAATACTTTTAGTCAATAGGTGAAATATAATGGAAAATCTGCTCTACTTCAGTCAAATGGTTTGCATTCTTTGAATATCCTAGATATTTATTTTTTGGCTAGAGTGTGAAAGGTATGGAAACTTGATCCGTAAAACTCATGTCTCTGACAGAATCCACTAAAACAATTTCATATTGCATCCTATGCAACCTTCAAATAAAAAATGACTTCCCTCTAAAAATATATTAGCAAAATTCTATACTTCTAAATACCAATCACTCAAAGAATGAGCAATGTATGTACAGGTCCTGCTATTAACTACAGGCCAACAGCATCTAGTGATGCCACACAAAGAACTGCTTTACTCATCGTGTCACCAAAATAGTACACATAATTTGCCTTACAACTTAACAAAATAGTCGAATTGCTTCTCTCAATCCACAAGAGTTTGTGCAACATAACTACTTTCTTTGTCAATAACAAATTTGATCACATCAATCACAAACTCTATAATAAATGTTTCTTATATTTACAGTTCATCAACCATCAGAATTAACTAATACCCATTAGCAGATATAAAATTATAATTTCGAGAGAATCACTTTATAACTCCAATATTCCACTTATATCAACCAACAATGCCTCTGTCAAACATTCTACACCACTACTATGTAAGAATCCATTAGGTCTACTGTATGCCAGACAGCACAAAACCACTGAGATGAACTCAGACAACTTTAATACAGCTTGAGCTCCACAAAACCAATGGGGTGAACATACAAAATTTAAATACAGCTTTAGCTCTCAAAATAAATAGTTATACAACATAAACACTGTCTATGATAGTTAATAATACCCTCCAAAACTTCACATGTTAGCACTCAAAAACTTTGCAACGGATGCACAGGTATTAATTATTACTTTGAAACATCCCAGTCTACAAACTACCTCAACTTGATTACACATAAATCTATTTACTAATACTAAAATTGGAGCTAATTCGGAACAAATACGCAATTACAATAAACATGTGTAAATTATGCTAAAGGATACCAGCACCAAGGTTTGGACAGCTTCTTCTTCTTGCGACCCATATCAAAAAAAGTTAAATTTTTACACTTTATGAAACTATATTACACTAAATCTGTTAACAACGGCACTCAATATTCCTGAGTAACATGGCGTCCAGGATATACTTAATTTCGCATCTTTGACGTATGCCTAAACGTCCAAAGATAAAAATTATACACTCAAGGATTTTAACGTTGACACAACGTTTCAGCAGGCATTGTAAACTTGCACATGCATACGCAACAACTACTTGTTCCAGACTTATTGCCTGGCGTCTCATTACATTCAACGATCTATTCGTGTACATAACGTCTCCGCAGACAGATTGTTGCATTTGAACAGGAGATTTGCGCATATACGAGTTGTGTGCAAACTTGGAAAACAGCACAAAACTGTGGATACCAGTCACATAAACGTTGATAGGTCGTAAAGTTTAGACAGGAGATCTCCACAGATCTGGTGTGCGAGTTGCGTTCGAGTGAGTTATTTGTCCAGCCTAGCGTCACTTGTCTGTATGTGAGCAGTGGATTTTAAAATGGCGGATACATGTCACTGCTCTACAGAGTTTAAGCTGAATTTATTGAACTGTATAGCTGAATTCTTATAGATCAGAAAGACATCTGCCTTATAGAGAGCTTACATTGGAATCAGGTGCCACAGTTTAAGTTAGATAATCAGCTCACCGACTTGATAAATATCTGTAGAACTGTCCTACAAGCACAAATCAATTTGTCCCGAGAGAGATATTTCTAGAAGCATTTGACGATATAGGAAAAGGGAAAAATGATAACGGAGTCTTCATCAACAGCATTCGCTATCCTGACGATATAGTATTTGTTTCTGATAGTTTAAATGAACTTCAACAACTAGTCTAGTAGGACATCAGGGCTACAGCAAAGTTATAGGTTACAATATTACCACCAAAAAGACGAATATCGTGAATGTCACACGGCAGCCTGGCTCCTCTACTAATGCAAATCTGCGATTCAAAGACTCCTTAATACAAAGAGTAGACAAGTTTAATTACCCTGGAACGTCGCTCTGTGAGGACTTCAGATCAGAAAAATGGAGAGAAAGTGTTACATAGAGAACACGCATAAGCCATTAATAAATTTTCAGAAAATTCTTACAAGTACATAGTTTGACCTAAATCTTACATTTCAGTGTGTAAGGTGCTACATCTGGTCTGTACTGCACTTCGATGTATTTCTGAAGGATCGACACTAAATATGATAATGGTAAGGCAGATAAAGGCTTTTCTTGTGAATTTACCACAGAACACCTAAAATATCATGGACAGCAAGAGGAACCATCACCAAAGCATTGCAAAGAAAATGCAAACATAGAGAAATATTAACAACATTTAAAAGAAGAAAAACTGTATACATACGACATACCTTTTTTAACATCAAATACACGTTTATGCCGTCGATAATAGACGAGGTCATTGAGGAAAAAAGAATAAAGCAGTGAACAGGATTATCAAGTGCAGATCGACTAATACATACTGTGGTTCATAGAATAAATAAAAATGAATGCATCATATCGTCGCTATCTTCTATTGATGGATAAGGAGAAGAAGAAGAGGAAGAAGATAGCAGTCACACGTTCATGAGAAACTAAGAGCAAGGATGAGGGAAATGGCTGCAGACATCAACACAGAGCTTTATACAATTCCTCTTTCAATGCTACTGATAGAAATCTCTTTATAACTGAGGTGACAGCACATACATAACTGAAGCAAAATTCTCAATGCTGCTTGCTTTGTATTTTGAAATCTCTGTCATTATGCTGACATGCAAAAGAAATTGCTAGCATAATTTTCCTCAGAACTGTCCTGTGACACAATCTTACGTAACAGTATTCAAAAAATTAGTAGGCCCTGCTATAAAGAATGTTTCCCAGCACACTCTGTTTCGAATTTGACAAGCCAACAAGAAATGTTCAACCAAGTTTACTAGAAGTCCACGACTGGAGCATGTAAGTTGCTGGAATCACATCAGATCAAGTACATAATGCTTACTGTGATACAACACTCCACTGTTTTTTCGTGAAACTCTTAAGCCCTGCGTTGCTAGAAAGGATTCTGCTCACAACACATGGAGGAAAGATTCCATCACTGCAAGGTCCCTGTGAGCAAGATTTCAAAGGCTGACATAGGGCACAAAAATGTACACGCATTTAATCTGCCTCCTATAGTTGAGAATAGTTACCATACTTAAAAGAGGTTTTAACAAATTATGGAGAAATGTAACAAATCTGTGATTAATGCTGGTACAGGCAACATAAATTTCAAACTTTTGGCGGTATCAGGTCGGCTGAAGCGCATGTCAGGCAAAATGTTCACTGTCATCTATTTGCTTGTGAATACAAGGTGCTTCTTACTTATGAAGGACAAATAGACACATGTTTTATCTATAATGAAAGTGGTCATGAAAGAACGAATTGCCCCAGACGAGTTTTCGTTTTAGAAAAAAATCGTTACAGCAATGCAAGATGCTGACGCTAGCTGATCTCGTGATAGTGAACCAAGTGGTAAATAAGGAAGGGTCAAGTCCTAGTGCAGCAGTACAACAGGAGCCAACATTACCACCTGCATGTTTTCCTCTGTTATTCTCAAATCCAGAAGCAAAAAAGCCACTCTTTATACCTGATGCACAACTGCTTGAAAACAAGAGGCGTCGAGCATATGACATAAGCAGAACAGACAATGACTTACCCAATTTAGAACACATCATGCAGCAATAGAGTCCAAAACTAGTCCATGAAATGAATGGAGCAAAACCTACAGTAGTGACAAGGGAGGCAACAGCTCAGGACACCACACTGACAAACCCACAGGCAGGTGTTGCGCTATAATAGGTCAGTTTGACGCTGCACATGCAACTGCAAGTCGCCAAATCAAAAAAAGCACAACCGCAAGTACGATCCCTAGAGAAGCAAAACAAAGATATCAGTGCTTGTGCACTAATAGAAAAGTGTCCCTTCCAAACCCATAAACACCATGACAAAAGATTTAGTGAAAACAAACAAGAAGGAAACGAAAGGGAAAGTGGAAGCAGATTGCCTGTTGAGGAAAATACATGTGTGATGATTACACAAGAAAATATTCGATAACAAATGGATTCTGACATCGGTCAATGCCCTCTGACACCTCCACCTGCTGAGAAGTTCACGAGTGGTGGGTGGCGTAAAATAAATACAACCACTTGTCAAGGTAGTACAGAAGAAAACAAAAACAAAGACTCTAAAGATGTTAGTACTGCAATTCACAGGAGAAATTCCAGTCTGAAACTCAAATGGATATGGATTGAGAGAACGATCGATTAGTCAACATTACTGAGCTTCTCTGTGACTATGAGTCAAGCTTATGAAATAATCTCCCTGAATATTAATAGAATTAAAAACTGCATGTTTACTACAGTTTTATGTTAAACGAAGTTACTGTTTTCCATTTATCAATATTAGGTTTTAAAACAATATCGAATGCAGCACTTGAACACTGCACAGGTACAGTTATCTTATCAAGAGACGGCGTTCCAGTATACATTATCGAGACTTTAAATTCAGGTCGAGTGTTAGATTGTTCTGTTTATGATGTCCCCTTAACAAACATGTACATGTCATCTATTAACAGCAAAAGGTTAGAGAAACTCACTTTTTTACAAAGAAGATATTATTTATCTTGGAGAATAGCCAGTGATTTTTACTATGTATTAAACAAAAAGGATCAGTCTGTGAACTTAAACTTTTTCAAGGAGCTGCGTCACCTAGTTACCTACATGAAACTGAATGACACTTGGGAACTGAAGCAACTCACCTTAGTGAAATACACGTTTTTGAAGCATCTCACCTTAGTGAAATACAGGTTTTTCACTTCAACTTCGTGCAGCCAGCTAGTCAGAATGTATGAATTCTAAATTACGTGTGAAGGAATCCTTGCAGCTTGTTTCTCTGACCATTGAGACTTAAAACCATCGGGAGCCTAAACAAGTCTGTATTTGCAATGATAATGATGTCAGATGTAGGAAATACAAAACAAAAAAACCTTGCAAACTTTGCTTACTTTCATTCTATTACGTCATATGGGATCATATTCCGGTGTAAGTCATCAAACCAAGCAAAAGCATTTAGTATGGAAAAGTGAGTAATAAGATCCATTTGTGGTGTAAATTCAAGGACACCATACAGAAACCTGTTCAAGGAACTCGGTATTCTAACCACTGCTTTTCAGTATATTTATTCTTGAATGAAATTTGTTACAAGTGATAAATCTTTATTTCCAACCAATTCTGCAGTCCATAATGGCAATACTGGGAACAAGAACAACCTACATAAAGACTTAAAATCACTTACCTTGGTCCAAAAAGGGGTTCAGTATGCAGGAACACACATTTCCAATAAACTGACAGCAACCATTAAAAGTTTACTTTCAGATAAAGCACAGTTTCAACAGAGTTTGAAAGACTTTTGGGTAGACAACACCTACTACCTCTAGAGATGACTATCTTAACACGGACTGTTAGAACTGTTTAAGTAGCAATGTCTTTGATTTCAGTTTTGAGAGCACTTAGTCACAACAGTGAAGATAAGGTATTTTGTGTATGATAAATTTATTAAAGTTATTGCTGTAAATATTAACAGTTCCAGTTTACAGTAATGTATTCACGTATTTTGACAGTCTCATAATAAATAATCCGGATAGTGAGTATTATATTCAAATGTTTTATGTTTTTTATGTTATACTTTCTGACTTGTTCCACACCCACGATAATCATCTCATTTTTGGGTCTATGGAACGAAGACTGAATCTAATTTATCTAATCTAATCTAATCTAATCTAAAAGTAAATGCAAACTTAGAGAAATAGCCCCACCAAAATGTGTAAGTCCCACTGGATGCTCAACATTTCGCATTTGGAAGATAGCAAAGTAGTCGAATTTATAGCAAAACATTGTGGATTACGTCAGTTCAAACCAACATCTGGCCATTTTGATTCAGGTTCCTCTAAATTGCTTCTGATAGAATCCGGGATGGTTCCTTTGAAAGGTCACTGCCGATTTCCTTCCCCATCCTTCCCTATTCTGAGCTTGGGTTCTGTCTCTAATGACTTAATTGCTGATGAGACGTTAAAGACTTATTTCCTCTTCCCGTTAGCGAAACATGGGATGCCTGTTTACACTTAGTAAACAAATATTCTTCTAAAGCAGAATGCTGCACCAGTTTAGCCAAATAAAAATTAAGACAAAGTTCAATTTATTATAGATCTCAAAAAGCAAGAGACATGAAGAGGAAATTTGTGCTCTACTGCACGTACTGAGGGACTATATGACAAATTCAGTGTGACAGACACACTCATTCAGGAAATATAACAAATAAATTCTAAACTGGTGAGTATTAAATGGAAAAAAATGGAAGGTACCAAGATCCAATAAAACACCAAATCAATTATTAAAGATGAACTGACATAAGTATATCATTTATTCAGGTACCAGAAAAATTTCTGTTTAACAGTTTCTGAAGGTCTGGAAACAGGCAGAGGGAGATTACTCACAAACCAAAACGAAATTGTTCGCAAAAACCTATAAAATTACGAACAATTATCTAATGAAACAATTGCAGCTTAGATAGGTGAAATGATACAAGTTTTTAACGGGGAGCTCACAAATAATGATAATATTTGATTTAGCTGATTTTAGTACAGTGGAAATCACCTGGACAGAATGGCCTCCCAAAGGAATTTTATCCTAAATTCTAGAATATCATCAGATCTAC
Organism: Schistocerca nitens; assembly: GCF_023898315.1. Taxonomy (NCBI): domain Eukaryota; kingdom Metazoa; phylum Arthropoda; class Insecta; order Orthoptera; family Acrididae; genus Schistocerca; species Schistocerca nitens. The sequence continues at coordinate 284,067,932 of NC_064617.1, forward strand.
TTTTAGTGACATTTTAAATGAAATAATGAGATATGGTACTATTACCAGAGATTTCACAGTAAGATGAATTGTTCTAGTGCCTAAGGGAAAAGGCCAGATGAAAATAGATAACCCTACTAAATACTAAATAGATAACTTCATTAACTTTCGATTATAAAACAATTACCAAATCAGTCAACAGCAGAATGAGGACTTTACTTGAGAAAATTATAAAAAAACATCAATTCTACCTTCTGGGATGCTATGTCACGACACCATTCTCAGTAACGATTTGTAGGCTTCTGTAATGTTTTTGACTGAATAAATCACCACTATCTAGAAAAATTAATGAAACAAATAGGACTCGAAGAAAGGACTGTACAAGAAATCCAGAATATGATAACAGCATTCACGGCGAAGATCACCATCAACAGACAAATGACAAAGGCCATCAAAATACAGAGAGCTATACCATAAGCTAGTCTGCTTTCCACATTGCTTTTTGTGCTGTCACTGGGATCACTTCTCTGGAGACTGGATGTAAAACAAATTTTACTGACCATTTCGGGAGCGAACCTCACTTTAAGAACTGACACCAATGATGTTCTGAATCTCTTATGTCATGAAAGTGACATACACAGATTGAAAACTGAAATTGACAAATACAGTGCAGTCTCAGGTGTAAAAATGGGGCGACAAAGCGCGTTTTTTCTGGAGAACGATGAAGAGACATTTCCAGATGGCCCCCTGCTGTGGTCGTATAGTGCAAAACACATTAGCTTTGGCGCCAGATGTCCAGGCATACGACATAGCGCCGAAATGTCGCCGACAGCGCACTGTAGGCCTTGTTAGCGAGCAAGCCGTCAAAAGAAATGTAAACGTTCTGCAAATGTCTGTGGGACAGGAAAACTGGCGCCCAGACGTGCAGACTCTGTTTCAAAACATGTTTTGTCAATGCTAGTTTATGGCCATTCTTTGCAAACTTTGAAATGGACGCAACAGGGGAGATAACAAGCTGTTTATGGAGGTCTGTGCTGCCACCCTGTATTGTGTTAGCAAAAGACACGGCAAACGTGTGGGAAAGAGGCCACGAAGCTGAATTTTTATCTGTTTTCTGCCAGTTAACTTTAAGTCTCTGATTGGTCAAATTGGTTTGCAGTGCAAAGACCTTTCACTGAGCTTAGGATGCCGGGCTCCAGCTCGTGATTGGCTTGTGCGAAATTGGGGGAAGTCAAAAAAGAGAAATGTGCTTTTGGAACCGAGCTGAGGAGGCAACACAGAGAAAGGGAGATCATCACCCACTCTTGTACAAGTCTCGTGTACTGGCACTTAGGTAGTGAAGAACTGTAGGTCTCTACCTAGTTGGTGAGACTTGTGTCCTTTGCTAGGGCGCGACTTAGAGCCTGTGTCAGTCACCTTCTGAACCGTCAGAGGTACTGCTTATATCATCACAGTCACAACGAGTGAAGCGTGGGTGTACTTACTTCTTTTGAGTCGGCCGTCTAAACATTTGACGTGTTCTGACATGCACAGTCGTGGCATGGAGTCAAATTAGTTTGGTAGACCAGCAATCAGGTCCACCAGCACACTGGAATCCGTTGGGGTTTCAGATGCTCTTAGGGAAGTACCTGCATCCTGAATTAACCGAACGCAAGGCCGCGTACTTGCATTTTTCGGGAACGAGCATTTAATAACAGATTGCCGCCGTCTATGACTTCAGTCGCCAAACGCATCGTAGTGTGGCGCCTTGACCAGCAGGATGGTAAAGTATTCGATACTGCGAAGTGAGGCTATAATATCCATTTCTCAGCATCCCATTCTTTCGAAACATATTCTTCCTTTTTCTTGTACGGTAGAATATAGGTGCTTGGTGGTGGCGTCGTTTGATGCCATAACCTGGATTCACGTGTATGAAGTGAGATAGAGCGAGTAGTGTTGCGATTAGTGTCGTGTGTCGATCCCCAACAGATCACTTTGTCCACCATAGATCCCATTTTTGTAAGGCTTTAGTTAAATAAATATTTTTGTATGATGTTTCTTTAATAATTTTGTTGTTTTGGCTTGTTTAAGATCAGTAAATCAATTGGGAATTAGACTACAACTTCTCCCTGAGTTCTGATTAACAGTTCCTTGGCATTTTTATGGCAGTCTAGATCAAAAACATAAGGAGTAGCTTTTTCGTTTGGTGTCCACTGCGAGGATCTTTTACTTCATTAACAGTAATCTTCTTTGATGTGTATCATAAGTGAAGATGGAGGAAAACTACAAAAATTAGGAATTGTAATAGACTGATTTCTATTAAAACGGCCATGAAAAACTGGAAGCAGACTATAGACAACGTACAAGGTGTCATAACAGAAAACGTCTGAAGGTCCAAGAATCTCATCCAAAAAAATAAAGAATTTTTACACCTTTGTATTCTGCAAAGCAGATACTTCCGATTGAAAAATGAAAGCCAAAAGGATAATGCAACTGTCCAGCAGGACTGGGTGGAAAGACATTATCTTCAAATTAAACTATGTCATGCTCACAAAATCAAGACACCAGAAGGAAGGCAAACATATTATTCACAAGAAGAACACCCATGATCATTAACAATGAGACTGACACCATCAGTTCAAAGCTATTCAACACTGCATAGGCTGCAAGATATGCATCCATCAAAAAATTTAGGAAAGTTAAACATTAAACTGAAACTAATCAGGGAGTTTTTACCTTGAACTAATTTATGTAGGTGAAAATGTGTTACGAAAGACCATTTTAACAAATAATGAGTTGGTTGATGCACTAAAGAAGACTGACAGCCCAAACCAAATTAAGTTGAAGCACCCAAGTATAATATGGAAGACTGTTTGGTACAAAATTAGTTTACCAATTCATCCATCAGGAGTAGTTTCAACATTATATAAAATTGTGAACAACACAGTTGCAACAAATGAAAAGCTATTGGGATGTATTAAGTGACACTGACAAACACCTCAGATACGGTCAAGTGGATATGCTGCAACATATATTCTCTTACTGTTGATATTTAATGAACTGCAAAAGAGTCAGGAAGAGAATAGCATTCCTTGCAAGAAGCCTAGAAACCAACTGCAACACTGACATATTCCCCTGCCCTCACTCAGAGTTTTTGCACAGATGCACATGGTGATGACAACATTATCACATTCCAAGGGCCTATTGGCAAATGAAAGGATTCCCAGACCTGAAAACGAATTGAACAGACATGTTGACAATTACATTTGAACCAGATGAAATTTGTGTTTTTGTGCATCTTTTCCCCCCAAAGCCAAGATTTTGGTTTTTGGACATTGCATGAAGTCATGCCGAAATCCCAAAACTTACGCTATGGAATTTTATTTAGGGGAAAGCTCCTTACTCTGCAGTTTTCAGTTTGTCACGTACTACCAGATTAGAAATCACTGGAAAGCAGTTTGAATTTGTTGAATGATGTTGATAATGAGATTAAATTTTTGGTTCACTTTTTGTCATGAGATGAATGAAACATTTACAAATGTTGTAATTGTTATTGACATCTGTATATTGTACACCAGTATGTAATGTGTGAGAAATATGAACTGTAGATGTTAATGGATTACAATATCAAACTTTTTTTCAATAAAGTGGTTTAATGTGCTCAGTGGTAATTTGTGGATCTAAATTCGATTCCTGCCATTACCAACATTTTTTCATTTTATTTTGCAGTGTTACACTACTAATCCTAAATTTTAAATGTATTTAAACAGTTCAGTTTATATGCATAAAATTAGCATATTCACTTTAGATATTATTACTACCCTTGTGAGACAAAAGTCAACAGGCCAGATTGTAGAAAAAAAAACGCGAGTACCCGTATATGAGGAAATTTAGTATGAATGTGTTTCCTATAGATGATTTGCTAAAAGGCCCTTTTTCAGTTGATAATTGGAGGGGAAAGTAAGATTTAAAGAGTTAGGTAGATGTACGTCAAATGTAAATTTAACAGAGGAGCATGGGACAAGGTTCGTCAATTTAGATTACATAAGACTCAAATTTGAAAGATTACATAAGACTCAAATTCGAAAATACTTGAAAAACATTTGGGTCAGCTTCTTAATTGTCCAGAACCAATCTGTAAACTAGAATACTCCAACACTCATGAAGACCTAGAAGAAGATTTACCACCAACTACCAAATAAATTGAAGAAGTCTTATAAAGCTAGCAGAGAAGACTCTGTTATACCAGAACTTTTGAAATAATCTCCAACCAAAAAAATGAGCTAAAATTAATCTTAGAGAAAACATGGAAAGCAGAAAATTTTCTGGGAGAGTGGATGGTGGCCTTTATACATCCACTACATAAGAAGGTCAATAAATAAAATGTTTACAAACTACAGAGGAATTTCTTCGGAACCAGTTGCATATAGCATATTTTACAAGATTGTGCTAAACAGAGCTGATGGAACACTGGACAGTAATTTACATGAATATCGAGATGGCTTTAGGAAGGGCAGAACATGATCTAAAAAAATATTTAATATGAAGTCAACCTTTTGCTACAGATTACTGAATTCAAAAGACGTTTGTTGATTTCCAAAAGGCTATTAATTCCATTGCCAGACACTGCAGATAAAGTAAAACTACGTGAATAGAACCAGGTAGATGCCTCTTTCAAGTTTCTAGAATATTTCGCCTGAGTAGGCCATAGAAAAACGTAAAACGCTCTCTAAAGATTAACACATAGATTATGCGGGGTGGATGATTAGCTGTTGTCATAACAGCACAGTGGCCGAGTAATCTAATGCATACAATAGCAATTCATGGACCTGAATGTGATTCCCTCTGGTACTGACATTATTTTGTTGTTTCTTTTTATTCCTTGCAGTGTTAAACTATTAATTATAAAACTCCAACATACTTAAACGGTTCAGTTTTATATGTAAAATTAATAAGTTCAATTCTGTTACGATTACTACCCCTGTAAGTCAAAAAACTGTCGGTCATCACACTAACAATTCAGAACTCGTGTTACTGAATGGACAAATGCGGAATGAGAGGTTGAGAACAGATCCACCCAGCCCTTGGTGAAAATCTTGGCAGTAGTAGAGAAAGTTGCACGAGGCTAATAAAGCCTTCTACTGCAATGACAGATGGCATGAAAGTGAGACTGTATGGTATTTTCACTTGTTGACTGCAATGTTGGGGTGGTGCATGTACAAGTTTTCGTTGGTTGTGGACACATGACTTCATACTAGTTACGAAATGTTTATATTTAATAAGGAAAAACGGTGGGACTAATATGACCATATGCCACCCAGTAATAAGATAAGAAAGTCAAAAGAATTTTATGTCTATATCGGTATGTTGCGAAATGATGAGTTTAATGCTTTGCTTCTGTAGTGTGATCTGGTTAGTGGCAGACTGTGAATATCGCTATACTTCTTCTGTCAGCGCTTCAGGTATAAAGCAAAAAGTGTAAACTGCCGAAGCAAGTACCGAAATTATGTGTTTATTGATAAAATGTTCATGTGCTAGCACTGTTTGCCACACTGTCTTCCGCACACCCATGAGTACAGTGCCAACTCAGTCACAGCTGCTGTGTTCATCGAGTGATGAAGAAACCACTGTATTTAATAATGTCTTATCTCTTATACCCTCTTCATTCCAACAGTGGTTCACAGTCTTTTTTCATTTCTCTGGAGTTATTGGCTTTTCAAACTCGTTCATGAATTTCTCTATGTGTTGCAATGGAAATGTTTTTCATCTTGTAACATCTGCTATAGCTGAGTGCAGACACGTTGAGTGTCACTGATGTGGCAGTAACAGTACAGACAAAGACTTATAACTGTATGACTGTCGTTCTGTACTTATTAATCAGTTACATACTGTAGTTGCTGTTTTTTTAAATAAATCCATCACTTCTAAACATTATGTTTTTAGCATGTTCTGATCAAAGTCTCATTACTTTGCTTCAGTCAGATTAAAATTTTGTCCTTCATTGTGGCCACAGGTTGTGCTTTATTGAGCTGAACTGAATGATATGACGAATTATCCGTTACCAAAACACTATGTATATAGACGACCGGAACCAACATAGAAATGAACTTTCTTTAAATTAACCAGCACTCACTTCTTCATGATAATCAATAGTATTTTTACTGAAAAATCAAAATAGATCAGTCAGAAAATTCTTCATGGAGGTAATATGTATAAATAACCAGTTCTTCAACATTCTCTATTGGTATACTCCTTGTTCTATGGCGCGTTTTGCCTGTTAACAGAAGTGATTGTACACACTGTATGACACATGGTACTGCAATCAATATTATATTTTCCAGATTCTCTGCTAGCATTTCAGGGAGCAAACGACGTTTCTTTCTCTAAGGTAACCCCTATATCCCTGAAAAACATTTACAACTGGAGCCAATTTTCTTTAAAAGTATGTCACTGCTTGTCATTCTCCCATTCTGACAATGATGAACCAATTTCCAAAGTGTTGGGCACTCTTTCCTGCTGTATGATGTGTATATGTGCTACCTACTTTAATTTTCATCAAAATTGTCCATCTTTATTATATGGTACGATCTCTTCTTTCTCTTTCTGAAAGTCACAAGAACAGGGCTTTAAGTTCAATGTGCAGTCTTCTCCCATTTGTCTTCTCTGTGTAGATATTTAATGCTTCTGTCATTTTTTTGATTATTTTACTGATTGCTGTCAAAGAACCACCATTAAACCTTATCCTTACAATGTGTACCATAATCTAATAAAATTTCATCTGCTTGATCTTTCAGTGAATCCCCATTGCCAAAATTAGTTTTCCTAGTATTATAACAAGCCATTACCATATAAATATCAGGATTCACTTACAGAATCTGTGAAATATGAACACACAAACCTCTTGGGCAAAATACACCTCAATACTACTGGAAACCATAATCACCTAAAACAGTGACGATACTGAGGCACTAGCATGGAAAAGCAAACAAAATCATGTTACACATTTGGTTATGGCAGAAGTGCAAAGACACTGCACCAAGTCCATATTAATTGTCGGGATTTTCTCTCGCTGTATAAACTGTATAACTGTACTGAAATTAAATCAAAATCGCTTTATCATCTCAATATAATTTCAAGTAATTTGAACAAAAGCACTGTAAATACTCAAACCAATTAATAATGTAACATCAATTATTTCTGTATTGCATGCTTGCAAGAACATCAAAATATTTTAGTCAGGATTGGGAGAAGTACTTAGAATTACATAAAGCTGTTTGGCTTTGACAACTTTACCAAGACGTTCTCTTGTGTTAAGCCTCTACAAGATCAGGAGGGAACATGTTATACTAAAAAAATTAGTGAGTATGATGAGAGCCTGTGCTATAGGATCAGATATATATGTGAATCAATAGGGGAAGAAATCTAACGAGTTAAATACCAAAACATAGTGCTTTGGAAAATAATCTGATAAATAATGATAAACTGATAAGTAATCACTCTAGATGGCAGAACTCATACGTTAACATGTGCAAAAGGTATTACAGTCCTTGAAGTTTAAGGGGATGAGATGGTTGATACTGCAAGAAATATGCATAAAAAGCAACAAAGCCAGCCTAAAAATTAATGTTTGGAAGACATAAGTAATGTTGGTTTCCAGGAGAACAAGGAAAATTAGGGTTTAACAGCCCTTAGATGATGAAGTCATTAGAAGGAAAGAATATCAGTGTCACTAGAGATGAAACACAAGCTCAGACTGCGGAGGAGTGGGGAAGGAAATCAACCAAATCCTTGCAAAGGAACCATCCACATATTTATTTTAAATGATTTAGGCAAATGACGGAAAACCAAAAGCTTTAATTCCCCCTACTGAGATTTGAATTTCAGTCATCCCAAATGCTTTTGAAAGACCAATGCAGAAGGCACCACTGTGCCTTGGAGATTTGAGATTTTCTTGAATAGAAAACTTAAGATATCTTGGCATCTAATTCGACTATCACAACATCTCAATGCTGAATGTAAAACAGTAGAAGTGCATATAATGCAGTAATTTTTCCATCGTTCCTGAGACATATTGACGCCTTGTGTGTAATAATCATGACTAGAGACTATTAATTTATAGTGTAAGGTATTGTCGAAAATCTTTGGTCCAGGGAAATAAACTGATGATTTGAGAAGAAATAAGAACCCATAGCTATAAGTAGAAATGAAAAAATTTTAACATTGGTGAAAAATTATCACTAAGAAGACTCTGGTGGTCAGAACATGTGGCTGTGATTGTGTGAGGGCTGGAGGACGATTCCACATCACAGACCCTGGAAATCAGTGAAAGATGTCATGAAGCTCCTACAACAGTTTGGCTTAAAAGATAAACAAACAGAAAAAATCTAATGACATGGTTACTCAAGACAGATTGTGAAATTGGTACCAATCTTAATGGTATGTAATTGCTGTGGAGTAAGGTACTAGGAATTTCAATGCTGATCTGACAATACGTTTTGAGCTTAACTGACAACAAAAGGTGATTACTTGACAGGATATGGACTGAGAATATTAAAGCCAGGTTTCTTCACATATCCATCCCCAGAGTATTCACTCACCCTTAGTAGGCTTGTTGGAGTTCCAATTCATAGCAAATAAATTTTTACTATAACATCTTCATTATAGCCAAAACTTGAGTTAGAAGCATAAGAAGATTAAGAAAGAGACAATGGACCCATTTACATAATCCAGGTATTTTCTGTTGAAATGTTATGTACAGTGGATCACATGTCAGTAGAGATTTTGATTCAAATTCATTGCAGAAATAAAGATACAACCCAAACAGCTCATGGATATTTATGTTATATAGAAATGGAACCACTCAGTGGCTGAACTCAAAATCTGGAATTTATTGCATATGTAGGATTCTTTGAGTAATGATTGATACTAGAAAGTGTTGTATTAGCTTGGTGCACAAGTTCATATCATTCTTGTTTTGCATTTTGGTTCTCTGGTTACCTCTTCAAAGAACTGGGTATACTAACTACTGCCTCTCAGTATATTTACTCCTTAATGACATTTGTCCTAAATAATATATCTCATTTTCCAACAAACACCTCAGTTCATAAGTACGATACCAGGAACAAAAATGATCTGCACAAGGACTTAAAAGCACTTACTTTCGTTCAAAGAGGGGTCCACTACTCAGGAACACTCATCTTCAATAATTTGCCAGCAAACATAAAAAATTTAGTTACAAATAAAGATCACTTTAAAAGGAGCTTGAAAGACTTACTAGTGGCCAACTCCTTCTACTCCATTGACGAATTTCTTAATAGAAACAAATGATGTATTGTATATATTAATACTATTAGCATTGTTATTTCAGCTAAAAAAAAGAAAAAAAAGATATTGACATATTCCACATCCAAGAGGATCTCCTCAGCATGGATCTTTGGAACGAAAAACTAATCTAATCTAATCTTATTTATCTATTGTTATTTTTTGTTTGTAGTTCAGTGTTGTTGTTTGAGTTTACATGTTATCATTTTGTCATTTGGAAATAGTGAATAGAGCTCTGGACTCTAGGAAGTGGAGAGTCAAGTGTAACACTGGAACATTTTCAACATTTTTTTCTGTTTGAGTTCAGTTGAGAAGTGACAGTAGCGAAGTCAGTCAGAAACATTTGCGCCGCCTAATAGGATAATGCCAAAAAATGGTTTTCGCATTTAAAGGAGGGTCAGTTTTGACATTGGTGACTCTCCACCTTCAGGAAGACCTTCGGTGTGTCATGAAGATCATTTAAATGCATTAATTGACCATGATCCATCTCAGTGTACTCGAGAAGTAGTGAATGTGACGAACTGTGATCGTTTCACCATCGTGCGACATTTTCATGCTGTGGGGAAGGTTCAAAAATCGGATGTAAGGGTACCACGTGCTCTGAGACACAATCACAAAAATTAGAGGGGAACATTATGTGCATATCTGCTTGCACATTATCAATTGGCTTGTGAACAACAGTGAACAGTTCTACCCCTATCGTTACTGGTGGTAAGAAACGCTGTCTTCATGCTAACATATAGATGAGCCCAAACAAAGAAGCAACCTCCCCATACAAAGACCTGCTTGCAGCTTAAAAATATAATGTTATGTATCTGATGGAACAGTGATGATTACTGCGAATTGCTTCCCCAAGGTATAACCTTCCCTGCTGACATTTACTGTCAGCAGCTGAGACATCTTGCAGACACAATCCAAAAACAATGACCAAGAAAACTGTGGAACGGTGATGCTCCTTGATAATGCCCAGCTGCATGCTGCTACACTGACAAAAAAACTCTGTATGGTAGTTGGATTGGGAAGTCATTCCTCACCATGTTCTTCACCTGACCTTGCGCTCTCAGGTTTTCGCCTTTTTCGCTTACTGCCAAACAACATTCAAGAAATTTCCTTACTGGATGAAAATGAGCTCCAAACATGACTCGACAAATTCTTCGCCTCAAAATCACGCGATTTCTACAGTTGCACAATCCAATAGTTACCCCTGCATTGGTTGGTTGATTTGGGGGAGAGGGCCAAACAGCGAGATCATTGGTCCCACCGTATTAGGGAAGGATGGGGAAGGAAGTTGGACATGGCCTTTCATAGGAAACATCCTGGCATTTACATGAAGCGATTTAAGGAAATCATGGAAAAACCTAAATCAGGATGCTTGGACACGAGTTTGAACTGTCGCTCTTCTGAATGTGATCCCAGAGTGCTAACCACTGTGCCACTTCGCTCAGTCCCTGCATTGGCAGACTATTGTTAATAGTGAAGAAGATATTATTGATGACTAATATCTCTGTTGTGTATATCGTTTTTGTGTTATAAATTTATGAAAAAACTATGAATTTTTCATGCTATAAAATAAAGCACTTAATAGTATTACCCTTATTTGTCAATTAAATGGATCAATTTGCTGTTTGACAAAATAATTGCATATATATAGTTCCAAGTATCCCATTATTTGATTAATATTATTGCTACAATTTTGTATAGTTCCTCTGATTAAAGAAAACAATGTCTCATGTAATACCAACAAATTCTTTACAATAAATTCTATTCAGGAGACAAATAAGTACACAGAACCAAATGAGCTTGAAGATGAAACACTTACGCTGGTTGCAGTAATGCTATATGTTACAGAAATAGCTTGTGAGCACTAACACACAGGTATAGTAATGTACATTACGTTGCACTTGTCAACCATGTTGAGAAACAATATGTATTTTTTATTTACTGTATATCAAGTTTCTATGTACATCATTTCACTTTCATGGGGAGTGACAAAAATTTGGCACTTCTTACACCAATGATGAAAGTAATTTGAAAAGGAAATCAGATCTGACCTTTGCTGCTGTGCCATATATATTTATCAGCTTTATTCCCTATATAAGCAATGATAATAATACACTTCCTTGGTTACTTTCTCAATTGGTTCTGATGTCATCACCCTCAAAATCGCATTTCATGTACGACTCACACTTCATTTTCGACCTATTCATTACTCCCCATCTCAATTCAGTTTGTTCTTTATTGTGGTGATACTGATGCAGTGTTTCGTGACAGTTTAAGGAAAGGTTAGTTTTCGTTTATCTCAAAACTTGATTACTTTGTGAGCAATTTTGTTTCCCTTTCTATGTTGTAGGTACTCACAACGCCATGATGTCACTATCAGAAATGGAATTGCTTTGTCCTTTGACTTGTTGAACTTAATTCATTGAAAAGGTTCTGATATTTGACTCACTGTATCAGATTTGACAAAATCCATATGAGGGAAGAAAAAAAAAGCACAAGATAATCTTGCTGCCATAAGATCCATTCTTAATGTGTTTGTCTCCAACTGCAGTGCACATGTTGCTCCGTCAGAAAATGTTACTTCGCACGAAATGCTCGTTCCATACAGAGGCAGATGCAGGTACAGGATGTATATCCCAAATAAAACATCAAAGTATGGGATCTAGGTTTTCATCCTGGCTTAAGCTAAAAAGGTTCTATGTAAAGCATTTGAAAGTCTATGTAGGTGCACAACCGCAAAGAGCATACAGAGGCAGTAATAAGCAGACGATGTTGTTTTGCATCTTGTAGACCCAGGAAAAGAGTCTGGAACAATTCTGACAATAGACAATGGGTTTACATCTTGCTGAATCGTCAAAAAAAGAAAAGTATATTACTGTTGTTGGTACGTCAAGAAAATAAGCCTAAAATTCCAGTTGAGTTTTTACCCAAAAAAACCGAAAAAAGAGTGCTCAAATATGTTTGGATTTCAGGAAGACATGACATTACTTTCATATGTACCAAAATGAAACAAATCAGTACTATTTATTTCGTCAGTGCATGATGATGATGAACCAGACAGCGACAGAGGCGAAAAGAAAAGTACAAGTATAATAAAGCAATATAACAAAACAAATAGTGGCGAAGTTATCGTTGACACTATCTATGCTGAATATACTGTTGCTAGATGGACTAGACAATGCCGCCGCTGTCTGCTTTTTCAGTTGTTGAACATTGCAGCTCTCAATGGATACATTGTATTCAAAACAAACAAAAACGTTTTAGTTAGAAGAGAATACCTCAGAACTCTAGGAAAGTCTCTCATAACACCATATTCGACAATGTGTGCAACTCATCCAAACCTTCCCCACGAGATTCACAGGCTTTTCTCTAAGCTCTCAGGCACCTAAGGCCGAGGAATGGTTGAAGATCCAGTATCAGGGAAAAGGGGAAGTTGCGACAAATACAAGGACAGTGCAACTAAATTGTTTTGCATCGTTTCCAAGGTGTGGTTATGCTTTGCTTGGGCTGAAATAATTTTCGCAGTGACTGTTTTGAAAATTGATAATTTAGAGGACTATGTCTCACAAACTATTCATTATATTCACAATTTCTATTTACATAATGGGAATTCAGAATTTTTGCTTCTTAGTTACAAATCTTATTTACATTTGTATTTCAATCAAATTTATTTGTTATCAAATTTACTTGTATTTCCAGCTCACTTATATTTAGTTCTACAAAGAAATATGTTTTCAGTTTTTTTATAATTATTGTATAATTCATAAAGTAAAAATAAAGTCACTATAACATTTAATACTACGTCAAGGAATTAAAAATACATCATTTGATGTAAATACACTGTTTGTCATTGGTTATAAGTGTTTTATTTATTGGGTCCCACAAACCAGCCCAACCATTCTTGAAAGTATTTTTCGCCTGACCTTTCTAGGGTTAGAAAAAGCTGGTACTCACATTAGAGATGCAGTAGTTACTCGAATGAAATGGCAAGTGACACTTTGATATGATAATCTGTTATCTCACCAACATTTATACCATATACTCAACACTACAATTACCGTGTTTTGTTTGTGGTGCTATTTACAGTACCCTCAAGACTCATTTAAAAGATGATATTTTCACTCTTACACCCGAGATCACTTAAATAAGACAAAATATAAACATTATTCTCAGATTTTGGAGCTAATCTTTGTAAACGTGCACTAAAAGATGGAACAATATAGTTTATTTCCTTTTACAGAAGTGACACTGAATCTGAAATTGTACTGCCACCAAAAACCTAGTTACGTTCTTTCGCAAATCCAAGTGTGAAAGAGCACTGAAGTTGGCAGAAAGGCTACTAGAATCTGAATATACCGTCACTATTGCATTAACTCCTACCCCCATGAACCATGGACCTTGCCGTTGGTGGGGAGGCTTGCGTGCCTCAGCGATACAGATGGCCATACCGTACGTGCAACCACAACGGAGGGGTATCTGTTGAGAGGCCAGACAAACGTGTGGTTCCTGAAGAGGGGTAGCAGGCTTTTCAGTAGTTGTAGGGGCAACAGTCTGGATGATTGACTGATCTGGCCTTGCAACACTAACCAAAATGGCCTTGCTGTTGTGGTACTGCGAACAGCTGAAAGCAAGGGGAAACTACAGCCGTAATTTTTCCTGAGGGCATGCAGCTTTACTGTATGGTTAAATGATGATGGCGACCTCTTGGGTAAAATATTCTAGAGGTAAAATAGTCCCCCATTCGGATCTCTGGGTGGGGACTACTCAAGAGGACGTCGTTGTCAGGAAAAAGAAAACTGGCGTTCTGCGTATCGGAACGTGGAATGTCAGATCCCTTAATCGGGCAGGTAGGTTAGAAAACTGAAAAAGGGAAATGGAAAGGTTGAAGTTAGATATAGTGGGAATTTGTGAAGTTCGGTGGCAGGAGGAACTAGACTTTTGGTCAGGTGAATACATGGTTATAAATACAAAATCAAATAGGAGCAATGAAGGAGTAGGTTTAATAATGAATAAAAAAATAGGAGTATGGGTAAGCTACTACAAACAGCATAGTGAACGCATTATTGTGGCTGAAATAGACACAAAGCCCACGCCTACTACAGTAGTACAAGTATCTATGCCAACTAGCTCTGATGAGATAAAAGAAATTATTCAGGTAGTGAAGGGAGACGAAAATTTAATAGTCGTGGGTGACTGGAATTGAAGAGTAGGAAAAGGGAGAGAAGGAAACATAGTAGGTGAATATGGATTGGGGCTAAGAAATGAAAGAGGAACCCGCCTGGTAGAATTTTGCACATAGCATAACTTAATCATAGCTAACACTTGGTTCAAGAATCATAAAAGAAGGTTGTATACATGGAAGAATCCTGGAGATACTAGAAGGTATCAGATAGATTATATAATGGTAAGACAGAGATTTAGGAACCAGGTTTTAAATTGTAAGACATTTCCAGGGGCAGATGTGGACTCTGACCACAATCTATTGGTTATAAACTGTAGATTAAAACTGAAGAAACTGCAAAAAGGTGGGAATTTAAGGAGATGGGACCTGGATAAACTGACTAAACCAGAGGTTGTACAGAGTTTCAGAGAGAGCATAAGGGAACAATTGACAGGAATGGGGGAAAGAAATACAGTAGAAGAAGAATGGGTAGCTTTGAAAGATGAAATAGTGAAGGCAGCAGAGGATCAAATAGGTAAAAAGACGAGGGCTAGTAGAAACCCTTGGGTAACAGAAGAGATACTGAATTTAATTGATGAAAGGAGAAAATATAAAAATGCAGTAAATGAAGCAGGCAAGAAGAAATACAAACGTCTCAAAAATGATACTGACAGGAAGTGCAAAATGGCTAAGCAGGGATGGCTAGAGGACAAATGTAAGGATGTAGAGGCTTATCTCACTAGGGGTAAGATAGATACTGCCTACAGGAAAATTCAAGAGACCTTTCGAGAAAAGAGAGCCACTTGTTTGAATATCAAGAGCTCAGAAAGCAGAAAGGTGGATGCAGTATATAGAGGGCGATGTACTTGAGGACAATATTATGGAAATGGAAGAGGATGTAGATGAAGATGAAATGGGAGATACGATACTGCGTGAAGAGTCTGACAGAGCACTGAAAGACCTGAGTTGAAACAAGGCCCCGGGATTAGACAACATTCCATTGCAACTACTGACGGCCTCGGGAGAGGCAGGCCTGACAAAACTCTACCATCTGGTGAGCAAGATGTATGAGACAGGCGAAATACACTCAGGCTTCAAGAAGAATATAATAATTCCAATCCCAAAGAAAGCAGGTGATGACAGATGTGAAAATTACCGAACTATCAGTTTAATAAGTCACAGCTGCAAAATACTAGCGCGAATTCTTTATAGACGAATCGAAAAACTGGTAGAAGCCGACCTCGGCGAAGATCAGTTTGGATTCCGCAGAAATGTTGTAACACGTGAGGCAATACTGACCCTACGAGTTATCTAAGAAAATAGATTAAGGAAAGGCAAACCTACATTTCTAGCATTTGTAGACTTAGATAAAGCTTTTGGCAGTGTTGACTGGAATACTGTTTTTCAAATTCTGTGGGTGGCAGGGGTAAAATACAGGGAGCGAAAGGCTATTTACAATCTGTACAGAAACCAGATGGCAGTTATAAGAGTCGAGGGGCATGAAAGGGAAGCAGCGGTTGGGAAGGGAGTGAGACAGGGTTGTAGCCTGTCCCTGATGTTATTCGATCTGTATATTGGGCAAGCAGTAAAGGAAACAAAAGGAAATTTCGGAGCAGGTCTGGTAGAATTAAGTTAGCTGCTGTAAAACTGCAAATCTCCTTTCACTAATTATCCAGTGAAACACTTGCTTACTTACACACAAATCTTGTATACATGAATTCTGTAGTAGAAATAATATATTTCCGTCACATAAATCAACAATTGTGTGCCCATGAAGTTTTTACGTACTGAAGTCACAGTTCCTTCCTCTGTAGTACAGCAAACCATATTAAATACAACGCATTTTGGAGAGAACTTTAAGGTGGTGTATCATTGAAACATCATTTTTCACAATATGACAGTTTTCCTTTGTGGACACTGAAATGAAGGTGGTGGCTGTTCTATTTGCTTCTGACGCTGATTAGTGGTGTGAGAAGGAAAGTGGCCTTACAAGTTAAAACGACTATTGTAGTAATGCTACAAATGTCACAACAGGAATACTCAACTTCATTAACGCCACTCGAGTGGTGACCAAGTGGCGTCACTTTTGTTACTTGTGAAACCAGGCTTAAGTTCGTCGACTGAAAGCTGCACAAGCATGTCAACTATTGTACGAGGGGAGAAGTGAGTGTCACCCAAAAAGTACTTCTAAGGACTGCTTACTTGTGTGTAAGGGTAGTGCTGGAGGCATGCCGATGGGGGCAAAACTGCACTTTGGATCAAAAAAAGTTATAATTCCAATACGTTTGTCTCAGAGGGGTACATCCAATGATACCACACTCGAATTGCCACCCCATTCCATGTGAAGGAAGTGAGGGGCAACTATGAAATCTTCAGTGGGAACCCCCAATTTTTATTGCAGATTACAATGCTACAAAAAAAAATATACGTATGTTTTGCCTGAAGCATTTTCTTCGTTTCACCACAGATGATGCTGTTATCTGAGGAATAGAAATAGTACACAATCATAATTTTCGACATGCCACTCAGTGGCCCTTGAATAGCCAATGATCCTTGGGATCCCACCTCCATGCTGCGACGATGTCTTTACAGCTTGTTGGCACTGGAGCAATCGCTGGTACACCTTATCTTTTTAATATTCCCACAGCAAGAAATCCGGCGATCTAGCAGTCCAGTTAATATAGCCATCTCTTCCGATCCACTGACCAGTGTGAACGTGGTCTAATACCTTCCTTGCTTAGGTATCGGAATCCTCTGGGCAACCATCATGCTGAAACCACATGCATTGTAGAACGTCCAGAGCAACATCCTGCCGTAATACCGGTAGTTCCTGTTCCAGAAACGTTCGATATTTGCGTCCATTCAACATGACGTCGATAAGATACGACCACTGAATTTGTTTTCCAAGATGCCACACCATATATTAACCGACCAAGGACTTTGGTGGTCAACTTGCTGTAACCAGCGCGGAGTGTCTACACTTAAGAAACGCTAGTTATGTCGGTTAACGATACTGTCGTTTGTGGTATCTGTAGACTCATCGGAAAATAGTATCCTGGAAAAGAACGTGTGGGTCGTTTGCAGTTGTTGACATGCCCATTCACAAAACACTACCCGGCTATGGAAATCGGCGCCATGATGTTCTTGTTGCAGTGACATGTGGTATGGATGTTACTTATGACGATGCTGTACTCTCATAACACTACCTACAGACATACCGGAATCGCTTATTCATGGTGCACTGCTGCTAGTACAACTATTTCATTAGCTTCTCCTGCATCGTGTTTGCTTCGTTTCCTTTTTCCAGTCTATAACTCCCATCAAACATAATAGCGTTCACGATCTTGTAAAATAACGAACGAGAGAGAGATTTCTCTGGAAAACATTCTGCATACGAGGCATGACAGCCTCGCCATATCTCATGCATTCTTCGCAAATCAGGATCATTTCAGTTTTGTTTTCTGTGGTTGCAGCATTCATTGTACATTTGCACATCTGTTCACAAAATAATAGGTAAATGTGCAGGCATTAAAGACTGCGCAATTCTTGCAGTGTTTAGCTGCTATCTATCCTACGTCTGTACAATACATGAGCTCCCGTTACAGTGTACTGCCTGTTAAGAAACGTCGTAGCTCGCTACATGGCCACAGTGGCATGTCGAGTAGTCCCCTGTTCGATATGTCGGTGGAATTCAACGTTGCGAAAGGGGTTTCCAATTAGAAGTTCTGAAATACTCGCCTGTCCTACCCTTGCAGCAGGGAGGTGGGATACCACATGACATTGGATATTAAAGGGCCATTGAATGGCATGTCATAAATTACGATTGTGTACCCATTTCTATTTCTCAGATTATAGCGTCATCTGTGGCGAAATAAAGAAAATGCTTGAGACGAAAATGTGTATATTTTGCTGTAGTATCGCAATTTGCAATAAAAAACGGGGGTTACCGTTGAAGACTTCAAGGTTGGGGGACGGGGGGAGGGTCGAGTGTGGTATAGTTGAATGCCCCCCCCCCCCCCCAGAGACAAAAAAATTGGAATTATAACTTTTACTGATCCGATATTTCAATATCTTCAGTTTAAATGAACACGCTGTATATCACATTGTTATTATTGTATTTTCAGAAGCTGCGAAAGTGTATTTACAGCCCACTGTTTCAAGTTCTTTTACAGTAAGAAAATGAAAACACACTGAAATCGATGATGTACAACAGTAATTATTCCACGAGAACTGCGGTAGAATGTGATATTTCGAGATATAGCGACCAGCGAACAGTCAAAAGGTGACATTCAGAGGTAGGGAGAAGACTAGTTGCAAAACGAAGTACAATCGAGTTGGACTTCTTGTGGCGTGAAGGAAGTTGCGTTTCTTGAGGGATACCCCTGAAAACAGGTTGCTCACACAAGCAACTGTGTCACTTTAATAACGTTTGTGAACCCGGCTAATTCAGGTCTGCGGAATCCTGGTTTAAAAGCACTAGAGTTTTGAAATTTTGCTTGCGCAATGTTTATTCAGATATCTGTGGAAAAAGTTCTTTGTATTAGTTCTGGTTTTGCAATCGCAGTGGCATGTCTTTGCTCCACACACTGCAGAGATCTCTGGTAATGTGTTCTAAAGGGTGGGGGAATGAGTGGAACATGTGGTGAAGTGTACTGTGGTGGAATCTGTAGATAAAAAGTAAACTTTCGGAAGTTATCGGAACTGTTGTCCAAAAATCTCTAAACATGGCGATGTATAATTTTAAAAAGATTGCTGTCGTACCGCCAGCAAAGGTAAAATATATTTTTAATTGGTGCAATGTCAAAAATGATAACTTGTTTACGTCGAAACATACAGTGAAATATACTACTGTTTTGCATTTTAGGATTTTATAGATATTACCCTCTCAAAAACACAACGGAAGACGCCAACTGTTATTCACAAGAACTACAAAATATCAAGAATAAGGCAGTTTTATATGCGCAAGGTGAAATTCACACAACAGAATTTCCACGATAGGCTCTCCGAGATTATACAGGACTTTCCGAAACTTGACGTAAGTTTTTTTTCCTTTTGCTTTATTTTATATTACAGAGTGAGACGAACTGAATAAAAATTTTTGACTTTTAATTTATGACAAAAACGTGCCTGAATGATGACTCGTATGTAAGATTCAGTGATGTGTGTTTGCATATGTAGGTTGAAGGAAAAAAATTTGAACACTAGTTTTTGTCACGGCTTTTCGAATTGAAGTTATTTGGACGACACTTAAAAATTCTCTTAAAAGTTTAGTGTCAAGTGCCTCTCTCGGTTTTGTTATTGTCTACATTTTAATTCCATTTAATTTATTATTATTAATCCAGTTCGTCCACAGGTTTTAGTTTTGTTAAGTATTTTACAGATATTCAATTTGTCCCTTTCGTTAATGGTTGCTTGCCCAGTGTTGCGACACATTTACATGTTGCACATTTAATAAGAGATGTTTCAATGAAAGTTGATTTTCCAAGTCAGACTGGTAGCCAGTTCATGGATGGTTTTCAGATGGAAGGTATAAAGTTGAATACTCTGTGAATTAATTTGGATAATTCGTTTATTATCAGTTCAAGGGCAGTTTCATGTCCCAGACAATACATTTGCATGAAATCTGTCTATAGAACTTTTCTCCCCCACCTTCAAATGGCTGTATTGGACCACATGATGTCCCACAGTGTGAGGGCACCACACTGCTGTTTGATACCTGCAGTGGTGATTGAAATTTGCAATGATTTACCAACCACAATCCCGTGTGTTCTGATTTGGAATGTTATGTCTGTGGTCCACTTCAGGCAAATGTCAGGATAGACTTGTCAGTTCCTCTGAATTAGTGCTTCATCAGTCAATAAAATATTAAATCCTTACAAGGAAGGAGTCTCACTCCTGTTGGATTGTTTTGACCATCTTCAGATTTGGAAATACGGAAGCGTCCGAGCCCACCCGTCTGCTTTGACCCATGACGTCACAAATATGGCGGAAACAAAAACAAACACACACACTTTCCACAAGAAGCCTAATGACACTAATGGGACAAGCGCGGGAAATGGGGTGTTTTGGGTGGGGGGCAAACTAATTATAAACAAATTTAGACGCCTTGCGTAGCTACAACGTGTAAGTGAAGACATCCGTGCATGATTACCCACCCACCTCCCCAGGGGTCGCAACCCATAGAAGATAAAGATGCTTCAGTAGCTGATTAGTGTCTTTTGTCTTTTAAAAAAAAAAATCTCACGGGATAGAACGAACTGATCAGAAAGATAAATATAATAAACTAAAACAGAAATTGGAGGAAACAGATAATTAAAATAAATAATAAGTGTTTTTAAATTTAAAAAAAAAAATCTCACGAGATAGAACGAACAGATCAGAAAAGTAAATGAAATAAAACAGAACTGGAGACAGCCACACTCAAACCAAACTCCGCGCCGTCATGACGTCACACACGACAACACCCTCACGTCACGGGTCAAAGCCGACGCGTGGGATCGGACGCTTCTGTCGACCCTCAGATTTTTCTCTTAAACTCATCTTGGAGACGCTGTATAATTTGAAAGATGCAGGTTGTCCTATGAGTTTGCTCTTTTAGTATCATATGTACATTTTCTTTGATTAAATTACTCTATAATGAACTGAATACCTTCAAATTTCTAACTTATCCTGCAAATCTTGTTTGTTGCAATTCTTTTGAGTGGGATGTTGATGTTTCCTTACTTCTCTTATGCTCAAATTTCCATTTCTTTTCGCGTAATGTATTCAGCATGCTTCATGATATATGTGGTTTTGAAATAGTAACTTGAGTGTGACTATGTTTACCATGTTTCTTACATTTTAACCTTCTGTTTCAAATCTCATAGGAATTTGAGAAAAATGTGAGGGTCCTACATTCTCAGGAAGGCCCGAGTCAGGTCATTGTCACGCAAACTGCAACAAGGATCTTAATTGGGGCTGCTTTTCTGATGTGTGGTGATGTGCAAACAATGGGGCTGTTGTGTCTCCAGGACCTGTGGGATGATCTGTAGCTTATTTTTTTTACAACTGTGTGTATGGTATCCTTATATGCTGTTGCCCGATTTATAGTCCCAGCCACATAACCCAAGTGGGCCCCTACTAGGGATTGCCACTTTACTTTACACACTGCCATTGATACTGCATCACTGCTGTATGCACATCATTCTTGTACAATAATTGAGTAGTTTTCATTTTTCCAATGCGTAATGTAAATGTTCAACACATTTTCCCATTAGTTTTGGCCAAGTTGACAAATGAAGTCAGCAGATCAAATATTGCCTCAGTGAGGAGTATTACCGTATATTACATTATATGTATGGTGAGAGTATGTGTGGGTGCCTGTTTGGTTGTGATGTGATGTGTGTACTTTCGGGATTACAGAAGCGTCTGATTCCACCTGTCTGCTTTGACCCGTGATGTCATCAGTATGGCTATTCTGTCTTTATCAGTTGCAATGCGTAACAGTTCTTCAGAGCCAATGTCTGAAGCGGACAGGCACACTAAGAACACCACCACCCTTGTACCTTACAGTGTGTGTACATTTCTTCACAACAATCTGGCATAACACATTCTATAAACATAAAAAAATTAGAAGCATTGAGAACACAATACTGACAAACAAGTATTAACTAACCTTACTTACTTTGAAGATATTGTTTCTTGGTATCCATAATTAACCTCTTATCAGCAGGAAATTGACACGGGATGGGTTACATGTGTTAGCATGTGACATTCATAGTAATAGATGGAAATTCTACTTAATGAAATCATGCCAGCATTAAAAGTGACTTTCAAAATGGAAAGTGTCTCAAATGGATCATGTAATAAATCACACTGCAAACCATTTTAATTGATTCCATTACCACTTTGAGTGTGAAAGGTAGTTCAAGCAAATGGAAATTTTTAAATGTGAATGCTACATCTTTGGTTGAACTAAACGAGTAAATCACACAATTCAATTTTTAAAAGAAATGGTTGGTGAAGATACTTTATGGAAGACAATGAGCTCACAGATGAATATTTATAACACATTTTTGCTCACAGTTCTAGTGTGCTGGGCGGCCTGGATGTGGTTTTTAGCCGGTTTACCTCATCCCACTGTCTGGTGCTCACATTCTGCTTCATTCTGTACATTTGCATTCTGTGCAAACATGTAGAAAGCAATCTCACATTTGCAAATAGTTTATTCTAGCCACAGATGGGTACACTAATTCCATCTTGTGAGGTGAATAGGAGACTGATCGTTGCATCCAGTGAGTGGTCTGGACCTGCATTTCTCAACCTTTCCTTCCTTTGGGTCACAGCAGAGTGCATTATGCCGCACACTTACATTTGATTTGTTTTCGTAGACACCAAAAAGCAAAAATATAAAATACAAACAACACATTTTATTATTATTGTGTTTATAATCATGTATAATGATAAAGCTTCTTGCAAATCGGACTACTCCAAGAAACGAGTTGATGGTCAATTTTTTACGTTCCGGATATTTTATCTGTGGAAGATGAGTACACACACAGTCTCATGGCACACCAATGTGTTGTGATATGGTGGTTGAGAAACAGTGGTCTAGACACTAAATGGTACAGTGTATTGGGAAAGGTCTGTTCAGATATTTGCGGTGTTTGATAATTGAATATTTTGTGGAATTTCATCGGGAAATATAACCAAAATACAATACTTGGACAAAAACAACATTTACTGCTCTTCTGAGCAAAGTGAGTGAATGAATGAATGAATGAATGTAGACTATTCCTATCTGTACTAACTGTAAATACTCCTGGGGGGATGTATGTGACTAAGTATTAATGCAGGCAGAGCAAACTTCTAAGTGCATACCCTGGGGCCTGGCCTACTCGGGCTACTGACTACTTCAGCTAAGTTCCGTTAACTCTAACTTCTTATTGCTCTTAAAAAGTCCAAACCCGAGGCCTGCCTCCTTAGAAGATCTCTCTTGGGATGACTGTGAATTCCTCATTGACGTGTGGGTGGCGTGCCGCTGTCCTATATTCTCTTGCGGCAGCTGTGCCCTTCCGCCCAGCTGGCCCCCAGTGGCATCATCTGAAGTGAGTCCACGTATGACCATGTGTGGTCAAACCAATGGTGGCCTTAGAAGAGTTTCGTGTTGGCATCTGGCCTATTCGTAGCCAGCTACCTTCCTGTGGTGGCACATTTGTATTCTCAATCAGAAACTGCTTGCCCTGCCTCCTGCTCTTTTGTCATTCTGGTGCTTCATTATCCATATACCTTCCTTCACTCAAATAAAAAATTTTTGAGGGGGTGTCCTCAGTGACTACAAATTTTTAGAAAAGTTTTATTTGGTTATTTTTTAAAAAAAAGTTCTTTTACAGTGATGACAAAAAGAAGTACATAATCGCTTTACGATTCAGTTTCCTGGAAGAGACAGACATCCACCAAACAATAAATGTACACTTTCTCTCATGATTACAGTTCTGTTTCCTGGAAAGGATGAGTATATGCTTTATTTACAATTGTATTGACAATGATTTTACTCTTACTTTTGCTACAAAATTTAAAGGTTGTGTTTTATCCTCACCTCTCAAATATCTTGCATCGCTTTGCACATGCCTAGCAGATATTTTCCCACAATAAACGTCACACACTGCTTGAATGCAGTGCTCTCTACAACACTTATGCTATTTACAGAGACAATATATAATAACTGTAGTCGCTATGCCAGAGCTCGTGGTACTTCTCTCGGTCTCTGTTCAATTTATCAAACTTCTGTCTGGTAACTTTAGTTTTTACGTGCAGTCCTTTGGAACTTTTCAGACTGATTGCAGCATCTTAGCTTCACACATCTCATGGTCAAGTATAAATATGTCAAACAATGGAAAATCCAGGATGGAATGTAACAGTATTATGAAAAAGGAAAGTTGCCACTCACCATATAGCAGAGATGCTGAGTCGACTCTGCTATATGGTGCGTGGCAACTTTCCTTTTCATAGTATAAATACTTCCTTACAGACTCTGAGATTTTGATTGTTTTTTAGCTGTAGTTGCACGCTGCTAGGCTTCACATATTTCTGTTTTGCATAACCAGTTAACAGTATCTCCTTTTCATGGGCAATGTGTATAAAGAAATGCCTCCATCTGTCCACTTCCAACAGCAACGTTAGTATTCTGTACAGGTTATTCACACAGTCTTCGATTAATGGAATATTGAACACACAACTTTAGATGTTCCCAGCAATGAAAAATCCTGGTGAATAATTCTGCTCAGTTGCTTACAGCTATCCAGCGTAAGGGAGACAGGGAACCTTTCATCCTTGATGTCATCCTTGATCGGTTTTAAGTACTTTACAATCTTAACTGGATTGATCAGATAAGGTTCTAGAATACCTTCCTGTGTATTTACAGTTGCTGATATTAAAGTGTCTTATTCCCATTCTACTTCATTGAAAATGCCGGTAAGTTGTATAAGCTGTTTATTAACAGTGTTAAAAAAAATTTTCTCTCGGCAACCATCTGTTGTCGCTGCTTTCATGTTCTGCTATGTCAGCACAGCTGTTTCACTCGGCCCATTAAAATTTCCTCACTTTTTTCTGGGGAGGTAACAATTCGATTAAGACTAGTTAAGGTTGCTTTAAATGTTGCCATGTGCTCCTTTTTAAGTCTGAGCAACTGTTTCCATTCCCCTTCTACTACATGTGCCTTCACCTTGAATTAAGTGGTGTCATCCTCACCTAATGTTCTGAACAATATTTTAGTTCCTTCTCTCGCAAAGTTTAAATGTGCACCATGCCAGTTGGCACCTTGTTGTTTTTCAATTTTTCCTACATTCAGATATGATACCTGTTCCACTCTTCTACGTTCTGCTGCTCTCATATTCAGCACAACCAATCTTCCTTTACAGAGTTAGATTGCTTGTCTCACAAGAATCTCCGTGTGCTCAAATTTCTCCTGCTGCTCTGTTGTTGTTGTTGTTGTGGTCTTCAGTCCTGAGACTGGTTTGATGCAGCTCTCCATGCTACTCTATCCTGTGCAAGCTTCTTCATCTCCCAGTACCTACTGCAACCTACATCCTTCTGAATCTGCTTAGTGTATTGATCTCTTGGTCTCCCTCTACGATTTTTACCCTCCACGCTGCCCTCCAATGCTAAATTTGTGATCCCTTGATGCCTCAAAACATGTCCTACCAACCGATCCCTTCTTTTAGTCAAGTTGTGCCACAAACTTCTCTTCTCCCCAATCCTATTCAATACCTCCTCATTAGTTACGTGATCTACCCACCTTATCTTCAGCATTCTTCTGTAGCACCACATTTCGAAAGCTTCTATTCTCTTCTTGTCCAAACTAGTTATCGTCCATGTCTCACTTCCATACATGGCTACACTCCATACAAATACTTTCAGAAACGACTTCCTGACACCTAAATCTATACTCGATGTTAACAAATTTCTCTTCTTGAGAAACGCTTTCCTTGCCATTGCCAGTCTACATTTTATATCCTCTCTACTTCGACCATCATCGGTTATTTTACTCCCTAAATAGCAAAACTCCTTTACTACTTTAAGTGTCTCCTTTCCTAATCTAATTCCCTCAGCATCACCCGACTTAATTTGACTACATTCCATTATCCTCGTTTTGCTTTTGTTGATGTTCATCTTGTATCCTCCTTTCAAGACATTGTCCATTCCGTTCAACTGCTCTTCCAAGTCAGTTGCTGTCTCTGACAGAATTACAATGTCATCGGCGAACCTCAAAGTTTTTACTTCTTCTCCATGAATTTTAATACCTACTCCGAACTTTTCTTTTGTTTCCTTTACTGCTTGCTCAATATACAGATTGAATAACATCGGGGAGAGGCTACAACCCTGTCTCACTCCTTTCCCAACCACTGCTTCCCTTTCATGCCCCTCGACTCTTATAACTGCCATCTGGTTTCTGTACAAATTGTAAATAGCCTTTCGCTCCCTGTATTTTACCCCTGCCACCTTCAGAATTTGAAAGAGTATTCCAGTCAACATTGTCAAAAGCTTTCTCTAAGTCTACAAATGCTAGAAACGTAGGTTTGCCTTTTCTTAATCTTTCTTCCAAGATAAGTCGTAAGGTCAGTATTGCCTCACGTGTTCCAACATTTCTACGGAATCCAAACTGATCTTCCCCGAGGTCCGCTTCTACCAGTTTTTCCATTCGTCTGTAAAGAATTCGCGTAAGTATTTTGCAGCTGTGACTTATTAAACTGATAGTTCGGTAATTTTCACATCTGTCAACACCTGCTTTCTTTGGGATTGGAATTATTATATTCTTCTTGAAGTCTGAGGGTATTTCACCTGTCTCATACATCGTGCTCACTAGATGGTAGAGTTTTGTCATGACTGGCTCTCCCGAGGCCATCAGTAGTTCTAGTGGAATGTTGTCTACTCCCGGGGCCTTGTTTCGACTCAGGTCTTTCAGTGCTCTGTCAAACTCTTCACGCAGTATCTTATCTCCCATTTCGTCTTCATCTACATCCTCTTCCATTTCCATAATATTGTCCTCGAGTACATCTCCCTTGTATAAACCCTCTATATACTCCTTCCACCTTTCTGCCTTCCCTTCTTTGCTTAGAACTGGGTTTCCATCTGAGCTCTTGATATTCATACAAGTGGTTCTCTTCTCTCCAAAGGTCTCTTTAATTTTCCTGTAGGCAGTATCTATCTTACCCCTAGTGAGACAAGCCTCTACATCCTTACATTTGTCCTCTAGCCATCCCTGCTTAGCCATTTTGCACTTCCTGTCGATTTCATTTTTGAGACGTTTGTATTCCTTTTTGCCTGCTTCATTTACTGCATTTTTATATTTTCTCCTTTCATCAATTAAATTCAATATTTCTTCTGTTACCCAAGGATTTCTATTAGCCCTCGTCTTTTTACCTACTTGATCGTCTGCTGCCTTCACCACTTCATCCCTCAGAGCTACCCATTCTTCTTCTACTGTATTTCTTTCCCCCATTCCTGTCAATTGTCCCCTTATGCTCTCCCTGAAACTCTCTACAACCTCTGGTTCTTTCAGTTTATCCAGGTCCCATCTCCTTAAATTCCCACCTTTTTGCAGTTTCTTCAGTTTCAATCTGCAGTTCATAACCAATAGATTGTGGTCAGAATCCACATCTGCCCCAGGAAATGTCTTACAATTTAAAACCTGGTTCCTAAATCTCTGTCTTACCATTATATAATCTATCTGAAACCTGTCAGTATCTCCTGGCTTCTTCCATGTATACAGCCTCCTTTCATGATTCTTGAACCAAGTGTTAGCTATGATTAAGTTATGCTCTGTGCAAAATTCTACAAGGCGGCTTCCTCTTTCATTCCTTCCCCCCAATCCATATTCACCTACTATGTTTCCTTCTCTCCCTTTTCCTACTGACGAATTCCAGTCACCCATGACTATTAAATTTTCGTCTCCCTTCACTACCTGAATAATTTCTTTTATCTCGTCATACATTTCATCTATTTCTTCATCATCTGCAGAGCTAGTTGGCATATAAACTTGTACTACTGTAGTAGGCATGGGCTTCGTGTCTATCTTGGCCACAATAATGCGTTCACTATGCTGTTTGTAGTAGCTAACCCGCACTCCTATTTTTTTATTCATTATTAAACCTACTCCTGCATTACCCCTATTTGATTTTGTATTTATAACCCTGTAATCACCTGACCAAAAGTCTTGTTCCTCCTGCCACCGAAATTCACTAATTCCCACTATATCTAACTTTAACCTATCCATTTCCCTTTTCAAATTTTCTAACCTACCTGCCCGATTAAGTGATCTGACATTCCACGCTCCGATCCGTAGAACGCCAGTTTTCTTTCTCCTGATAACGACGTCCTCTTGAGTAGTCCGCGCCCGGAGATCCGAATGGGGGACTATTTTACCTCCGGAATATTTTACCCAAGAGGACGCCATCATCATTTAATCATACAGTAGAGCTGCATGTCCTCGGGAAAAATTACGGCTGTAGTTTCCCCTTGCTTTCAGCCGTTCGCAGTACCAGCACAGCAAGGCCGTTTTGGTTAATGTTACAAGGCCAGATCAGTCAATCATCCAGACTGTTGCCCCTGCAACTACTGAAAAGGCTGCTGCCCCTCTTCAGGAACCACATGTTTGTCTGGCCTCTCAACAGATACCCCTCCGTTGTGGTTGCACCTACGGTACGGCCATCTGTATCGCTGAGGCACGCAAGCCTCCCCACCAACGGCAAGGTCCATGGTTCATGCTGCTCTATCAAATTGAAATAACTCGCTGTTCTCCAAGCTGCACTGTAAACTTTAACTTTGCCTATACTGTCATAATACAGTCCAGGTGATTAATGAAATTTCATTGTCTTTGTGAATGGCAATATCTGGAATTAGAAAAATTTCTTCAGTCTGTTAGCATGAAGCTTAAGATACTTTCATTTCTGGCACTTTATAATGTTGGACTCCTTCAGTCATGTTACTGTGTACTATCCTCTATGTTGTTTTGTAGTTTACATGATTTGCCACATTGTATGCTTTCATCAAACAACAGAACTTTATTACCAAAACAGAATTGCTTAGGATTCTGTGTTTTATGATAATATTCCTTGTTTTGCATTACAGATTCCGTTCTCTCTCGCATTGGTGCATCTCTTGCATGCACTCCTTCAGTTGTACCACATAATGATCAAAATTATACATCAGTCCAGCCGGATCTTTTTGTAGTATCCCAGGAATGTTACGCAGTCTTCCAAAGAATAGTTGACGTGGCATGTATCCCGTTGTAATGTGTGGTATCATATTGTACACAAAAACGACATACAGAACCCAACTGTCCCAGTCTGATTTATTTACATAATGTTGTAACATCTCTGTTAATGTTCAATGCGACCTCTCTAATGCTTCTTTTGTTTGAGGATGGTAGCTGTCAGTCTGTATTTTCTCAGTCTACAACAATTTGCATATTCTTTTTATGACTTTGCTTATAAAATTGCTTCCAGTGTCACTTAACAGTGCTGACAATATTTTGTATGTTACTGTAATTCTCTTGACTTGCACCTGCACTGATGTGCTGTTCAATAGGTTCAGCTGCCCTAAACTTGGTCTGCGCATCCTGAAACGTATTAATTTACTTGTTTCCTTGGCTCATCTGGTTCAAAGGACCTACTCAATAAATGTCACACTTCTCAAATACGTGTTCAGGAGAATTTCTGATCTTTAAAGGCGTCTTTATATGGTTCTTAGTGAGTTTATTCTTCTGACACCTCTCACATTCCTGGTTATATTTCTCTATATCCTCTTTCATACCGCTCCATACTCAGTGCCTTTTTATTTGTTCATAGGTTCTCTCTATGGCTTGGTGGGCTCCCACTGGAGGGTTTCAATATTCCAGCTTTTTTGTACACAGTTTTTCTCCCACCGATTTCACTTCAGCTGTCTCCTGTTGTGGATCCTTGGTGTTAGGACCTGCCACCTGTTTGCACATGTTACAGTTTCGCTGTCTTTGCTTGCCTGCGTAACACCTTCCTCTTCTGCTGCCTCTTGACTATGCTACTGTCACCTCCTGGATGTGTGCCTGCCACCCTGACCTCTCTCCCGCATGAGAGTGCATCAGTAACTTGATTTCTTTTGTAACTTTTATACATCATCAAACATATTTCTCCAGCTCTGGCTTAAATCTCATTAGTCTGAATGACTGATGTCAAGGGATTGTGGTCAGTATATATCAGAAACATTCTGCAAAAAATACGGTCTACAGCATTTGACTACCCAACAAATGGTTAACACCTCTGTCTCAGTCGTACTGCACGTTCTTTCTGCTTTATTCAGTGCCCCCAAGGTGTACAGGACAGGTAGGTCGCTTCTTATATTTCCTTTTACCTAAGACTGCCCCAAAATAGGAATCTGACTGGCATCTGTGGTAATTATGAAGCCCTTTTCAGAGTACGGGTACAGCAGTATTGGTGGACTGATCCGCTTCTCTTTCAGATCCAGAGCTTCAAACTCCTGGCCAACAGGACTCGAAGTGCACACTGCTTTTTACAAAAATTCACATTCGTCAACTTGTACCTTTAGATTGCCATTCAAACACTTCTATCAGCTGCACATTATGTTCCTCTAAGGAGATGCCAAATATCATTTCATCCAAGTAAATGAAAAGGTAGTCACCTTGTAGCCCTGTCAAAACGGTATTCTTCAATTTCTGAAATGTACTTGGAGATATTTTAAGGCACATCAGAATTCTTTTGTAATTGTAATGCCCATATGGCATACTGAAAGCCATCTTTTCTTGATCTTTTTCATCTAATAAGACCTAGTAAGAGCCTTTTGCTAAAGTGAAGGTTCAGGAGTATTTTGCCTTTCAAAGATCAAGAATTTTGTCTATCCTCAGCTGTGGATAAACTGAATTTAGGGGATGTCATTTAGTTGCCTGTAGTCAGCAACTGCTTGCCATTTTTACTTTCCAGTGCCATCAATTGCTTTTGGAATCATTATCAATGGAGAGTTCCAACCAATTTCCTTTGGCACAGTGATGTCATCCTCTGACATTTTTCTTTAATATCTTGTTGCAACTCCTCTTTATGTGCTTGCTGTATTGTGTGTAGTCACAAACTAATTATTCTGCCTTCCATTTCCAGTAGCAGGTTGATATCGTACCCACCATTATACATAGTACATAGTTCCATAAAAATTGTGTTTTCTTCCACTTTGAAAATGCCTCACAAGGATAATTTTTTAGCTTGCTTATTTGTGCTTCAGCTGTGTTCTATCTTTACCAATGTAACCCACTCTGAATGATTCCCACTCCAGTTCTGCCACTATCAGCCATAAAAATTCTACTGACACATTCTTATTTATAGTGTTCTGTATTCGTTATGCAGTTTCCTGCTGGTAATTTCACCACATGCTCATTTAGCTCCTATTTCTGGATTATAGCCTCTATCATTCCATTCTCCTCCAGTCTTAATGTATCTGCACACCCCTTGTTTTCGAATTCATACTATTTTCTTCAGTTTGTTCAGCTACTCTCTGGTGATAGGGATTGCCTGGTTGTACTGTAAGTCGACAGTTCTCCCTCTCCCTCTCCCTCTCCCTCTCCCTCTCCCTCTCCCTCTCCCTCTCCCTCTCCCTCTCCCTCTCCCTCTCCCTCTCCCTCTCCCTCTCCCTCTCCCTCTCCCTCTCCCTCTCCCTCTCCCTCTCCCTCTCCCTCTCCCTCTCCCTCTCCCTCTCCCTCTCCCTCTCCCTCTCCCTCTCCCTCTCCCTCTCCCTCTCCCTCTCCCTCTCCCTCTCCCTCTCCCTCTCCCTCTCCCTCTCCCTCTCCCTCTCCCTCTCCGACTTTCACTTTTCTATATGCATTTTGCTTCATGCACAAAACTATATGAAAGAACCTCCTCTTTCCTGTGGAGCTCACTCTCTTGCTCTGTCTTCATTCCTCTAGAGCCTTTTGTGCAGTGTCTGCCTATTCCAAAATGTCCTCTTTTCTATACATGCATGTGCGTAGCTCATACTCTTTCTTTTGTCCTTTCCCTGATGGCATAATTGATTATGACTTGATTTTCCTTAAAGAAGTCTCTCCCCACCAGCCTGTCAAATGCCAGATCCTCATCTTCCCAGATTATGTGGTAGCAATGCCTCACTTACATTCCACTTCTCGTCCACAATTTGAAGGATGTAGCTGTTCCTGTCTTTGTAACTCTCACAGCAGCTTTGCTCTTTTTCTGCCTGGTCCTAGTGGCATCATCACGTATGACCAGCCCAAAATGTGGCTGAGGCTGTAGTGATTTGAGAATTTCGGTATAAATTCTAGAACCACTCGGCCTTCTACCGTCTTGAACACGATATTTTAAATGAGAGTGTGGAATGGTAGAATCCTACCTACTGCGCATCACATGTCGTGTGTGTGTGTGTGTGTGTGTGTGTGTGTGTGTGCAGGTCTAAATTCAGTTGCAGGAAAAATGTAGACGTGGCGGTCAAACAGCAACTAGTACTTGTCTGGCGATCCATGGAAGTTTTAGTGAAAGTGTAAGGAAGAACCATGGAGCTTCTATGTTATTCTGTGCTACTTGTATCAGTGACCATTGTTATAATAATGAGAACAGTTGAGAAGGTACTATTGAGAAAAACTTTTGTGTTAGCCTTGTTGAAGAGAAGACGTGTATTATGGTTCATGTTGAGACTGGACATGGCGTTTAAGCCACCTTTCTCTTATATGTAAATTAGTTTTTTAAACGTTTGGAGACGAGATATGCTTACGAAGCAGTATATATTTATATGAAGAGTGAGATTTATAGTATGTCTGAAGTTCAAGTATATGTCGCTAGTTGAAGCAAATGAAATTGGTATGTCAAAATTCAGTGTCCTCTGTGATAAGATCTGCCTATGGTTGATGTTGGTCGGGAATATACTCTGAATGAAGGAGTGGTCAGCATAATTGTCCATTGTAACTCCTGATGATCACTAACTCTTTGGAGTCCATGCACAGGTCTAAGTATTGCTGAAGTGGAGATATACAGTATGGACTGTTTTAATGAAAGTGACTTGCGGAGGGAAATAGTCTTGCACTGTCTGTGCAATACAGTAGTTCGTTGGAATGCCGCCTGCCGGCAAGAGTAACACTTGTGGTGGAGGCATCCTGTGTTCCCAGCAATAACAAGCAATTTTGTTATTACTGTCATTGTGCCAAGGTGTAATATACCTTCACTCATGATGCATGTGATTTAAAGAGAGCACGCGTCCATACAGTTCACAGGGCTGCTCATAGAAGCCACTTGGGTCAGCCCCCTGGCGCACTCTGATGAGACACCAAAGGAACAGCATTATTTAAGCGATTACAAATGAGTGATCAGCCTATTCTTTATGCTGTATTATTGTTGTCCAGTAAATGTATTCAGTGCTATATACAAATTGTATCTTATGTGTTTCTCTGTAAAATATTGTGTTCCATATATCGTGTTTGTTCTTGCTATAACAGCCTGCTACCCAGACTCTGTTGTGGTCGTAGCTGGCCTGCGAATGTCTGTGCAGCAAGTGGGCAACACCTAGGGCCAGGCCACCCCCACAGGATGTAGGTGTGCTTGCCGTTGCTGTCCAATCATTGTGTTGGTGCTGTTGCTACAGTGGCAGTATGGTACTGGTGAACTTGCAAGGTTCCCATGGTAGTTGGGAGTCCATTCATTGGGTTGGTCAAAAATCAGAAATTGGATGTGGATTATGGTGTCAATTGCTTTAGACATTAAGAGTGGCAATCATGGCCAACTAGCATAGCCATAATACTAACATGTCAAAATACACAAACCAAGCAATGGGACATAACAATGATGTACTGTCAGAGTATGTATATGAGGTGGCTTTTTATGCAAACTGCATATAGTAGAATGAAATAAGCAGTAACATGTTACCTGCAAGGAGACAAACTGAAAGAAAGAGGAGGAGAAGAGAGAAGTAAACTGTAAAGTAACATGAAGTTAACTGTTCTAATGAGTTAGTGTGTAGTATAGAACAATTTTACAAATTTTTGTGGTATGTTTTGAGATAAAAATAATTGTATTGTGTGTAACATCCACCATTCACCTATTATTGAATACTCTCTTATTACATGTACACATTTTCGTGTGCTGCAGTTAAGCCTCACAGTGATTTGTGTGTGTGTGTGTGTGTGTGTGTGTGTGTGTGTGTGTGTTTACTATACCAGCTGCTACTCAAAATAGCTAAAAATTTTATTGTACTTGTCGAACTAGTAGCAGTACGATATTCTGCTGCTAGATGTCTTGAGGACTTGTCTTAGCTACTGTAGCATAAAGTTGTGTCATCTTTGGAGCATGCAGTTGTAAATTGTAGTGGTGCATGTCACAATGTGTTTCAGTGCTTCTGGGAATTGTAAAATGGATCACATGAATGAGCAATGGCTTTACATCAAATTCTGTTTCAAGTTGAAAAAAGCTGCAGCTGAAACCCACACTTGCTGACAGAGGCATTTAGTGAGAGTGCACCAAGTCATGCAAGAACATTCGAGTGGTTCAAGCACTTCAAGGAAGGCTGAGAATCTGCGAAAGATGACAAATACTCTGGGTGACTCATGCACAACACCAGAAATATCATGAATGTGCATGAGCTGATTCACGAAGACCAAAGGCAGAGAATTCACTGTTTGTAACAGACTTCGGCTGTCATATGATACTTGTCAACAAATGCTAGCCAATGAACTGAACACGAGATGAATTGCAGCAAAGTTTCTCTCTTGCCTTTTCAGTATCGACCAGTGAAACCTCAGGATTCAGATGTGCACTGAGCTGCAACAAAGAGTGGGAGTGTGTCCAAAATTCTTATCCAGAGTAATAACTGGTGATGAATCTTGGTTATATTGGTTTTATGACCCTGAAACAAAGCAGCTGTCATCACAATAGAAAATGCCATCTTCTCAGAGGCCAAAAAAGGCTTGACAACTTTGCAGCAACATGATGTCAGTGCCAATCATTTTTTTCAACATTTGGGGAACAGTGCATAGAGAGTTTGTTCCACTTGGTCAGACTGCTGATGGGTAGTTTTACTGTGCAGTTTTGAAGCGACTCAGGGAAAATGTTTTGTGCAAATGGCTGGAGTTGTGGAAAAAGAAAGGCTGGTTGGTTATACAGTGACAATTCACATGCGCACACTTTGTTCATTGTGAAGTAGTTCCTCCAGACCTAGTCCTGTGAGACTTCCGCCTGTTCCCAAAGATGAAAATTGCCTTGAAAGGGCGACATTTTGACTCAACTTAAGACATCCAAGTGGAATCAGAATGAGTCCTGCACACCTTTCACTCTACTGGTTTCCAGGAGTGCTTCCAAAAATGCAAACAATACTGAGATCATTGCATACATGCCCGAGATGACTACTATAGATGACAGAGGACATCAGTACTGTTTACAGTGAAATTCTCGGATATTTTGGGTAGCGCCTATTATTATTTAATTTATCCTGTAAATTATTCTGTACATGGTAAAGATCTACTACAGATTTAAATAAATTTTGTCAAAGCTAAATAATTATGTGATATTGGGATGCATGGTTTCTAATGGTAGAAACAGGGTTCAAGTCGGTGTTTGATATAAGTAATATATATTGCGTAGTTTCTGTGATTGTCAGCTATATTGAAGCCCATTTGCAACATATGGCATGTAATGTTCTTTGGTATCTCCTGCAAGTGGAGCTGTGATCTACAGGAAAGCCGTCAGGGGGAAAGCATGGGAGTCTGCTATTTTTTGACTTGCCCAATATTTGTGTTATTCTTCACTGGTGTTAAGTAATATTTTTGCCATGTTATTCTTCATTGGTGATACGTAATATTTTTGTCATGGTTTGCAATAAAACTGGTGTATTTCCCATAATGCATTGGATGAGAATGCACATTATGATAAGTACTGCCCAAAATCATTCGGTTTAGGAGGATCTGCTATGATGAATGTGCACTTCTTTTTGGAATGAAATGAGTTAGTCAGTTGTAAATGGCCATTAGCTGTGCATTACATCAGTTCTTTCCAGAATGATCCTAAGTAGTTTTTTATGCATCATCTCACATTCAGCACTGAGACATAAATGTGAGCTACATTCAGCCCGCTCATTGTTTTTTTATACTGTATTAAATACTGTTGCTTTGTTGGGAGATCTATTCCAGCACCATAACATGTCAAATTTTGCAGACCTGTATCTTTATCAGTTAGTTGTTTTTGTTTTATTTTTCAGGATATTCATCCTTTTTATGCTGATCTTATGAATGTTCTCTATGACAAAGATCATTACAAATTGGCACTGGGTCAGCTGAATATGGCGCGTCATCTTATTGACAAGTAAGATTAGCTTTTATTTATAATTTCCTAGAATAACTTGTGAGGTGAGACAATTAAAAGAGTAATGAGAATAAGAAGTGAAAACAAATAGATCAGCAAAAATTTCTTTTATAGAATTACACACTTAAGAGTATACCGGTATGTGCAATATAATGGAGATGCTTGATAGTCAAGCAGAAACATTAATACCAGAACTATATTCGCACAGGTGCACCTGTCTCCCCTAACTTGTGCTTTTCTCTCACCAGTGCTGTTTCTTCCTTTACCTATTCTCTTGCACTTAATGAAAAAAGATGAGTTGGCCACACACTTTTGAATTTAAATCTGCCCTCTTATTGATGCCTGGTCTTTGTAGAAATGTAAAGGACGCTCTCTTGTCAGCAAATAGGAGACATCACTGGAAAAGATAGATAGGATTTGCAACTGGTGAGTCCTCTTTTCTAAGGAGGTAATTGTCAGATGATAAAGGGGCCCTCACATGCTTAATATTTATTGAACAATAGTACTGTGTCAACACATTGTCTGAAAGTGGGAGGCCAAAAAGGTACGATACTATGGCACGTTATTTTTGCTTGAGGTGCATCAGTTAGAACTCTGCATTTGTAGCAAACTTGTCGGCACTTGGCAGTTTGGAATTTGTGTGTATTGCAATTGCAATCACTAAATGCCGCAAAAAGAAAAACAAAGGGAAGTGACAATGGGTGAAAAAGTGGCTTGGAAGGTGTTCTACACACAGTCACACTAATAGGCTGAAAAACACATGACCATACTACATGGTGCTAAGAGAACTTGCAGCATTTTCTGAGTCTGTTCATGTACTTGTCAGATTTCACTTTCCACAATGCTGGAAGTGATCAGTAAACCTGAAGAAAGTAAGATACATCACTGTAGAGGGCGGGTGAGTGGTTGGGTAAGTAGGTATTTATTTCTGCTATAAATAATTGAGGCTTCTGAAATGAACAAATAAGCAGTGATAGTGCCATTTCCCTGCACTTAAAGGATTTAGTTGAATGTTTCTATACCCAATTACTGAAGATCTATTAAATATGTAATCAAACTACTCACCTAAATGCACTTCAACAGATGATTTCGTTCATCTGTCTTTCATGATGTATTAATATCCATATCAGTTGTTCATGTCCGTATATCATGAAGTCTCGACGGGAACTATCTCTTATCGCAGAATACCACCTTTGCAAAGTGCAGTGTATGGAGTGAGCGTAAATATTTTTAAAGCTCTGCACTCACCTTCAGTATATTGCATGAACTGCTCTTTGCTAGTCAGTATTATTGTGCAGTACTGAATATTGTACAATAAATATTGAGTGTATGAGATGTCCCTTCATGGCCTATTCTAAAGGTCACTTCCTTCCATCCATGTAATTAGAATTACATAAGTCACAGTTAAATAGTTGGCTTTATTTTATCTGTCAAGCATTTTCACTATGATCATTTAATAGTGTACTTACAGGTTTTATGCCAAGTTGTTGTTTCCATTTCATTCATAAGATGGAAACACCAACTTGACAGATCACCCTAAAGCACACTGTTACTTGTCTTCATTGGTTTCAGCTTGCTGTTTGCCACTTGTGATGATTGTTCTTCCCAGACTCATTATTTTCCCCTCTTGTCAGTGAGAGGAAAGTATGCAGGGGAGATCTGCTTCCACCAAAATACCCATCCAAATGTCTGTATTGCCACTTTGGTAAAATCATAGCCCCTAATTCCTCCAGGTCTTGGCACTCAAAACTTCCTTGTACCCACACTTATGTTTTTTTTTAATTTTTGGATGTTAAGGAGAGTCGCGCCCCCCCCCCCCCCCCCCCCTGTAGTTTATTTCTTCTCTGCACTTGATGAGTTTCATTGCTCGCTCTCCATTAACATGTTGCATGCACTCCTCATCCCCCCTCACTCATTGTCATATGTGAATTGTAGGCGATACGTGTGTGAAGATGTATTATCTACAGAGTTTGAACATACTTATTTTGTTTAGAATATGAACATTTTTATTTTGTTTGTTTGGTTCCTTTGACAGTGGTGAATTTTAATCAGTTTTAGATGGTTTCGAACATTGTGGGTTAGTAAATGTATGCTAATAGGCTTCCAAACAGATGCTTTAATTTTTCGTTTTTACGTAACTACTTGGATGCCTGCATTCAGTACAAAAGTTTCTATTTTTTCCAGTGTTGCAAAGGATTATGTACGCCTGCTAAAATTTGGTGACTCGCTATACAGATGTAAGCAATTGAAACGTGCAGCATTGGGACGGTAAGGCTTATGAATTTTTACCATTTTCAAGAGCAATAAGTTCAATGTTCTCCTGTGAGCGCGAGAGAGAGAGAGAGAGAGAGAGAGAGAGAGAGAGAGAGAGAGAGAGAGAGAGAGTTATGCCTTACAAAATAACAGTAGAGTCCTACTTGAAATTTAAAAAGTTACAATATTACAATATAATGTAACAAGTGGGCTTGGTGTCAAGAGTTGTTGTTCTGTATCACACAAAATTGGAACCGTAGTAACATTTACGAGGGCAGTTCAATAAGTAATGCAACACATTTTTTTTCTGAAACAGGGGTTGTTTTATTCAGCATTGAAATACACCAGGTTATTCCCAAATCTTTTAGCTACACAACACTATTTTTCAACGTAATCTCCATTCAGTGGTACGGCCTTACGCCACCTTGAAATGAGGGCCTGTATGCCTGCACGGTACCATTCCACTGGTCGATGTCGGAGCCAACGTCGTACTGCATCAATAACTTCTTCATCATCCGCGTAGTGCCTCCCACGGATTGCGTCCTTCATTGGGCCAAACATATGGAAATCCGACGGTGCGAGATCGGGGCTGTAGGGTGCATGAGGAAGAACAGTCCACTGAAGTTTTGTGAGCTCCTCTCGGGTGCGAAGACTTGTGTGAGGTCTTGCGTTGTCATGAAGAAGGAGAAGTTCGTTCAGATTTTTGTGCCTACGAACACGCTGAAGTCGTTTCTTCAATTTCTGAAGAGTAGCACGATACACTTCAGAGTTGATCGTTTGACCATGGGGAAGGACATCGAACAGAATAACCCCTTCAGCGTCCCAGAAGACTGTAACCATGACTTTACCGGCTGAGGGTATGGCTTTAAACTTTTTCTTGGTAGGGGAGTGGATGTGGCGCCACTCAATTGATTGCCGTTTTGTTTCAGGTTCGAAGTGATAAACCCATGTTTCATCGCCTGTAACAATCTTTGACAAGAAATTGTCACCCTCACCCACATGACGAGCAAGCAATTCCGCACAGATGGTTCTCCTTTGCTCTTTATGGTGTTCGGTTAGACAACGAGGGACCCAGTGGGAACAAACCTTTGAATATCCCAACTGGTGAACAATTGTGACAGCACTACCAACAGAGATGTCAAGTTGAGCACTGAGTTGTTTGATGGTGATCCGTCGATCATCTCGAACGAGTGTGTTCGCACGCTCCGCCATTGCAGGAGTCACAGCTGTGCACGGCCGGCCCGCACGCGGGAGATCAGACAGTCTTGCTTGACCTTGCGGCGATGATGACACACGCTTTGCCCAACGACTCACCGTGCTTTTGTCCACTGCCAGATCACCGTAGACATTCTGCAAGCGCCTATGAATATGAGATGCCCTGGTTTTCCGCCAAAAGAAACTCGATCACTGCCCGTTGTTTGCAACGCACATCCGTTACAGACGCCATTTTAACAGCTCCGTACAGCGCTGCCACCTGTCGGAAGTCAATGAAACTATACGAGACGAAGCAGGAATGTTTGAAAATATTCCACAAGAAATTTCCGATTTTTTCAACCAAAATTGGCCGAGAAAAAAAATGTGTTGCATTACTTATTGAACTGCCCTCGTATATGTACATATATTCAAATATCTTATTCTCTTTTTATATTCTGACTGAGGCAACTTTGTTGATGTTTAGCATACTGGTTGTGCAGAGGCACTATAGTGGTATACTGTCTTCTTTCTTATGCAGTTGAACTGAACCTTTCAATATTGGATGTTGGCTTCATCTCGTAACTTAATGATTTGGCATTTGCAAACAGAAAGAGAACCAAACCCTTGTGATGCTCTCTTGTGCCTGCATTAGTTTTTGCACTGTAGGTTGCAATGACACCAATCTGTAGCCTAGTCTGAGGTCAAGTTTTGGGTAGAAGGTAACAGTTTGGTTGTGAGTCAGAAAATCGGTATTGATCATTTCTGATTATCCAGTTATGTAACATATGCAATAACAATTTTACTATTTGAATCTAACTTAACACCTCAAATGGAGGGAAGAAACTACATCTCACATTCCGTGATTATGGATATACAGGCAGCTACTCAAAAATATCTTGTAGGTAAGGTGCTGGACTGGAATTTGGGGTGATAGTTCAAATCTCGATTTGGACATTTGATTTAGGTTTTATATGATTTCCTTAAGTTGTGTAATTTCCTTTGAAAAAGTTCTAGCTGATTCCCCACCCCAAACTTAGGTTGTACTTTGTTTCTTGTGACTTCATTGTCAATGGGTTGTGAAATTCTAATCTTTCTTCTTTCCTCAGAAGTATCTCAAGTATTATATAATTAAAATTACCCCAAGCTGTATTGATTTGCAAGGAAAGATTTTTGTCCTTTACAGTGTGATGTGTACCTGTCAGATTTCCAACATTCTTCTTTTAGTCAGTCAGTTACATGTTCCATAGATCATTTGGATGATTCTTTCATCGAATGATGTGTAACAAGTTAATTTACAGGGTATGTATGTGTTATTAGTAGAGACTGGATTATATGCATGAAAAGTGTCGAAATGTGCAGGATCGAATAATAATAATAATAATAAAAAAAACATAGTTACTGCAGGCATTATATCTCAAATTTGTGAACCTGTGCATATCAGTTATGAGGAGGAGTGCTGGCCAATTATTGTTTAAAATGTTTTCAAATTTTTCTTTAAGTTTTCTTGGGAATATCTCCGTCAATGAGGAGTTCACTACAATAGTTTTATTCATTAACTGAATAGATTCATTCAATGCCAAACCTTGAGTTTCAAGCTTTGTAACACTTGCAGTTATATGGGAAAAATGAGTGCTAAACACAGCAGTATCTTTTTTAGTACCAGAATCATTAAAAACCACCTTGCTCTGGCAAACTCCCAAAGCCTGTGCACTATTGAAATTGTTTACTACTCCTCTAATGCCCTCAAAATGTTCATTTGTAAAACAATACAGCTTCGACCCACATACCCCAACGGATTACTACTGGTTCAGGAGGTAAAGGCACATCTAGTAGTTTTTCTTTGTAGGTCTTGGTGTGAGCAGGAGCTTTTAAATATACTTTCTTTGTGGAGGAAATCAGTTTATTTACATTTACAAATGTGGAATGTACTTCTTCAGCAAGGCGATGTACTCCATGAGCAAAGCATGTTACATGAATCAAATTGGGATAAAACACTCGCAGGGGAGGGCTTTTCCTGCTTTGATCATATAGGGAGCAGCATCTGAAATAAACGCAAACACCCTTTCATCTGCAGAAGATTCTGGAAATATTTTTCTAATACCCTTTATGACAAATCTGGTGATCATAGAATCATTTACTTTTTCAAGTTCCTTACTGGCTGCTAAATAGGAAGGAGGCTCTTCTTTTAGAGCACCAATAATTAAAGTTCCAATTTAACAGGCCAAGTGTCTGTAGTTTTGTCAACTGAAATCCAGATAATGCCATCCTGGAGTTCATTGTGTATTTCTTCTAGAATATTTACGTATGTTGTTAGTATGTAATTTTTACACAATGTTGATTCATCTGGTATATTTGGATTTAAGCAATATTTGTGCAGGAAGCCTTTGAGGATAGGATTTGTAAGTTTGTGAAGAGGAATATTGCTTGCAGTGAATACTTCATGTAGATCCATGTTAAAGCAACTCTTTTGGTTGACTTTGGACAAATCCCTGCTATTGCAACTTGATGTTGTCAGAAGTTTTTGTGATCCATTCATCTGCATTCCTGCAATATGAAGACTTGTCTGGACATGCTGGCCTATTTGAAACTTTTTTTTGCATTTAATGTTGCTCTCACAAACTCAACAACATAAAACAATTCTGTCATATGTAAATGTTCCATGATGGTCAGCTATCCATGAACCGGCGTTTCTTTTTTTCAGGCGGCATGGTGCACAACATGTTCCACACTTCGTCGTAAACACGTTCAACTGTGTACAAGTAAATAGAAAGCTAAACTGATACAGTGCATGTGCGAGTAAAAACTTGCATAGTTTAATTTAATTGTTGTCAACACGACGGTATGACAGCGGAGGGGATTAATTGGGGGTGCCGGTGCAGGAGCATTGACTCTGTCTGCCTGTTCCTGTTAGTCTTCTGTAATGATTTCGCTAGGCAGTGGCCTCTTGGTTAGTGATTGCATGCAGTTCCTGGTCGCGGTCAATCTGTGAGACATCAAAACTAGATCAAGCTAGAGCCGCCCGTCTAAATTTTTAAAATATTGCAAACATTGTGTGTGTGTCAGGTCGATAGACACACAAACACACACACACACACTCAAAATTCAAGCTTTCGCAACAAACTGTTGCCTCATCAGGAAAGAGGGAAGGAGAGGGAAAGACGAAAGGATGTGGGTTTTAAGGGAGAAGGTAAGGAGTCATTCCAATCCCGGGAGCGGAAAGACTTACCTTAGGGGGAAAAAAGGACGGGTATACACTCGCGCGCGCGCACACACACACACACACACACACACACACACACACACACACACACACACACACATAT
The DNA here is from genome assembly GCF_023898315.1 of Schistocerca nitens. NCBI lineage: Eukaryota > Metazoa > Arthropoda > Insecta > Orthoptera > Acrididae > Schistocerca > Schistocerca nitens. The sequence continues at coordinate 284,110,951 of NC_064617.1, forward strand.
CCATCCACCAAGGTGTGCGCGAGTGTATACCCGTCCTTTTTTCCCCCTAAGGTAAGTCTTTCCGCTCCCGGGATTGGAATGACTCCTTACCTTCTCCCTTAAAACCCACATCCTTTCGTCTTTCCCTCTCCTTCCCTCTTTCCTGATGAGGCAACAGTTTGTTGCGAAAGCTTGAATTTTGTGTGTATGTTTGTGTTCGTTTGTGTGTCTGTCGACCTGCCAGGACTTTCATTTGGTAAGTCACATCATCTTTGTTTTAAGATATATTTTTCCTACGTGGAATGTTTCCCTCTATTATAACCATATATATATATATATATATATATATATATATATATATATATATATATATATATATATATATATATATATTGATGTGACTTACCGAACGAAAGCGCTGGCAGGTCGATAGACACACACACACACACACACACACACACACAAAATTCAAGCTTTCGCAACAAACTGTTGCCTCAACAGGAGAGAGGGAAGGAGAGGGAAAGACGAAAGGATGTGGGTTTTAAGGGAGAGGGTAAGGAGTCATTCCAATCCCGGGAGCGGAAAGACTTACCTTAGGGGGAAAAAAGGACAGGTATACACTCGCGCACACACACATATCCATCCACACATATACAGACACAAGCAGGCATCTCACAGGTCTGGCAGGTCGATAGACACACAAACAAACACAAACATACACACAAAATTCAAGCTTTCGCAACAAACTGTTGCCTCATCAGGAAAGAGGGGAAGGAGAGGGAAAGACGAAAGGATGTGGGTTTTAAGGGAGAGGGTATGGAGTCATTCCAATCCCGGGAGCGGAAAGACTTACCTTAGGGGGAAAAAAGGACAGGTATACACTCGCACACACACGCACATATCCATCCACACATATACAGACACCTTCCGGGTTACAGGACTGGAGTAGGTGGTGGTGGGAGGGTGCATGGGACAGAATGTGTCTGTATATGTGTGGATGGATATGTGCGTGTGTGCATGGCAAGAGATGTCAGTCGAGACGGAAGTGAAGAGGCAAAGATGATGTTGAATGACAGGTGAGGTATGAGTGGCGGCAACTTGAAATTAGCGGAGATTGAGGCCTGGTGGGTAACGGCAAGAGAGGATATATTGAAGAGCAAGTTCCCATCTCCGGAGTTCTGACAGGTTGGTGTTAGTGGGAAGTATCCAGATAACCCGGCCGGTTTAACACTGTGCCAAGATGTGCTGGCCGTGCACCAAGGCATGTTTAGCCACAGGGTGATCCTCATTACCAGCAAACACTGTCTGCCTGTGTCCATTCATGCGAATGGACAGTTTGTTGCTGGTCATTCCCACATAGAAAGCTTCGCAGTGTAGGCAGGTCAGTTGGTAAATCACATGGGTGCTTTCACAGGTGGCTCTGTCTTTGATCATGTACACCTTCCGGGTTACAGGACTGGAGTAGGTGGTGGGAGGGTGCATGGGACAGGTTTTACACTGGGTGCAGTTACAAGGGTAGGAACCAGAGGGTAGGGAAGGTGGTTTGGGGATTTCATAGGGATGAATCAAGAGGTTACAAAGGTTAGGTGGACTGCGGAAAGACACTCTTGGTGGAGTGGGGAGGATTTCATGAAGGATGATCTCATTTCAGGGCAGAATTTGAGGAAGTCGTATCCCTGCTGGAGAGCCACATTCAGAATCTGATCCAGTCCCGGAAAGTATCCTGTCACAAGTGGGGCACTTTTGTGGTTCTTCTGTGGGAGGTTCTGGGTTTGAGAGGATGAGGAAGTGGCTCTGGTTATTTGTTTCTCTACCAGGTCGGGAGGGTAGTTGCGGGATGCGAAAGCTGTTGTCAGGTTGTTGGTGTAATGCTTCAGGGATTCCGGACTGGAGCAGATTCGTTTGCCACGAAGACCTAGGCTGTAGGGAAGGGACCGTTTGATGTGGAATGGGTGGCAGCTGTCGTAATGGAGGTACTGTTGCTTGTTGGTGGGTTTGATGTGGACGGACGTGTGAAGCTGGCCATTGGACAGGTGGAGGTCAACATCAAGGAAAGTGGCATGGGATTTGGAGTAGGACCAGGTGAATCTGATGGAACCAAAGGAGTTGAGGTTGGAGAGGAAATTCTGGAGTTCTTCTTCACTGTGATTCCAGATCATGAAGATGTCATCAATAAATCTGTACCAAACTTTGGGTTGGCAGGCCTGGGTAACCAAGAAGGCTTCCTCTAAGCGACCCATGAATAGGTTGGCGTACGAAGGGACCATCCTGGTACCCATGGCTGTTCCCTTTAATTGTTGGTATGTCTGGCCTTCGAAAGTGAAGAAGTTGTGGGTCAGGATGAAACTGGCTAAGGTAATGAGGAAAGAGGTTTTAGGTAGGGTGGCAGGTGATCGGCGTGAAAGGAAGTGCTCCATTGCAGCGAGGCCCTGGACGTGCGGGATATTTGTGTATAAGGAAGTGGCATCAATGGTTACAAGGATGGTTTCTGGGGGTAACGGATTGGCTAAGGATTCCAGGCGTTCGAGAAAGTGGTTGGTGTCTTTGATGAAGGATGGGAGACTGCACGTAATGGGTTGAAGGTTTTGATCTACGTAGGCAGAGATACGTTCTGTGGGGGCTTGGTAACCAGCTACAATGGGGCGGCCGGGATGATTGGGTTTGTGAATTTTAGGAAGAAGGTAGAAGGTAGGGGTGCGGGGTGTCGGTGGGGTCAGGAGGTTGATGGAGTCAGGTGAAAGGTTTTGTAGGGGGCCCAAGGTTCTGAGGATTCCTTGAAGCTCCGCCTGGACATCAGGAATGGGATTACCTTGGCAGACTTTGTATGTAGTGTGGTACTTGATCGTCGGGAGTATGTGGCTGAGGGACTGCGTCAGCTTTCAGACAACACTACATACAAAGTTTGCCAAGGTAATCCCATTCCTGATGTCCAGGCGGAGCTTCAAGGAATCCTCAGAACCTTGGGCCCCCTGCAAAGCCTTTCACCTGACTTCATCAACCTCCTGACCCCACCGACACCCCGCACCCCTACCTTCTACCTACTTCCTAAAATTCACAAACCCAATCATTCCGGCTGCCCCATTGTAGCTGATTACCAAGCCCCCACAGAACTCTGCCTACGTAGGTTAACACCTTCAACAACCCAATGCATGCAGGCTCCCATCCTTCATGAAAGACACCAACCACTTTCTCGAACACCTGGAACCATTACCCAATCTGTTACCCCCGGAAAGCATCCTTGTAACCATTGATGGCACTTCCTTATACACAAATATTCCGCACGTCCAGGGCCTCGCTGCGATGGAGCACTTCCTTTCACGCCGATCACCTGCCACCCTACCTAAAACCTCTTTCCTCATTACCTTTGCCAGTTTCATCCTGACTCACAACTTCTTCACTTTCGAAGGCCAGACATACCAACAATTAAAGGGAATAGCCATGGGTACCAGGATGTCCGCCTCGTACGCCAACCTATTTATGGGTCACTTAGAGGAAACCTTCTTGGTTACGCAGGCCTGCTAACCCAAAGTTTGGTACAGATTTATTGATGACATCTTCATGATCTGGACTCACAGTGAAGAAGAACTCTAGAATTTTCTCTCCAACCTCAACTCCTTTGGTTCCATCAGATTCACCTGGTCCTACCCCAAATCCCATGCCACTTTCCTTGACGTTGACCTCCATCTGTCCAATGGCCAGCTTCACACATTCGTCCACATCAAACCCACCAACCAGCCACAGTACCTCCATTATGACAGCTACCACCCATTCCATATCAAACGGTCCCTTCCCTACAGCCTAGGTCTTCATGGTAAACGAATCTGCTCCAGTCCGGAATCCCTGAACCATTACACCAATAACCTGAAAACAGCTTTCGCATCCCGCAACTACCCTCCCGACCTGGTAGAGAAGCAAATAACCAGAGCCACTTCCCTATCCCCTCAAACCCAGAACCTCCCACAGAAGAACCCCAAAAGTGCCCCCTTGTGACAGGATACTTTCCGGGACTGGATCAGACTCTGAATGTGGCTCTCCAGCAGGGATACGACTTCCTCAATTTCTGCCCTGAAATGAGATTATCCTTCATGAAATCCTCCCCACTCCACCAAGAGTGTCTTTCCGCAGTCCAGCTAACCTTTGTAACCTCTTGAATCATCCCTATGAAATCCCCAAACCACCTTCCCTACCCTCTGGTTCCTACCCTTGTAACTGCACCCAGTGTAAAACCTGTCCCATGCACCCTCCCACCACCTACTCCAGTCCTGTAACCCGGAAGGTGTACATGATCAAAGACAGAGCCACCTGTGAAAGCACCCATGTGATTTACCAACTGACCTGCCTACACTGCGAAGCTTTCTATGTGGGAATGACCAGCAACAAACTGTCCATTCGCATGAATGGACACAGGCAGACAGTGTTTGTTGGTAATGAGGATCACCCTGTGGCTAAACATGCCTTGGTGCACGGCCAGCACATCTTGGCACAGTGTTAAACCGGCCGGGTTATCTGGATACTTCCCACTAACACCAACCTATCAGAACTCCGGAGATGGGAACTTGCCCTTCAATATATCCTCTCTTCCCGTTACCCACCAGGCCTCAACCTCTGCTAATTTCAAGTTGCCACCACTCATACCTCACCTATCATTCAACAACATCTTTGCCTCTGTACTTCCGCCTCGACTGACATCTCTGCCCAAAGTCTTTGCCTTTATATATGTCTGCTTGTGTCTGGATATGAACGGATGGATATGTGTTGGCCCCGCAGATTCCTTCCCTCAGTAGCTCCTTCTGCTATTGTTCCAATGATGATGTCGTGTTGTAGGATGTGGCCTACAAGTTTGTCTCTTCTTGTTTGGATGTGCCTCCACAGAGATAGAATTTCCTGTACTCTTCTAAGCACCTCTTCATTTGTTACTTTGTCTCTTCAGCTGATCTTCATCATCCTTCTATAGCACCACATCTCCAGGGCCTCTAGCCGTCTTCTCTCTTCTCTTCCAATCGTCCAAGTTTCACATCTGTATAGGGCCAAACTTCAAACGAAACCTTTCATGATACGTTTCCTTATTTTCAGACTGATGTTGTTGCTGGTGGGTAAGTTCCTTCTCTGATTAAATGCAATTTTGGCCTTTTGTATTCTGGTTGCAATTTCTTTCTGGCTTCTACCATCTCTTGTGATTTTGCTTCCCAGGAGAGTAAATTCCTCTATCACTTCCAGCTCCTCTCTTCCAATTCTTATTCTCAAAGGTTCGTATTCTGCTCCTGTACTGCATACCATCACTTTAGTCTTTTTCTTGTTTACTGTCATTCCATACTGATGGCATAGAATTTTTTCCATTGTTTTGAGCACATCCTGTAGATCTTCTTTTGTCTCTGTGACTATAGCAATATCATCTGCATAATGTAGATGTCTATCTTCTGCCCAATAATTTTGATCCCCACCTCAGTAGTTTCTCGAACTCGGTGTATAGCTTCCTGGATGTAAGCATTGAATATAAGAGGAAAGAGAGCACATCCTTGCCATACCCCTTTGCTTCTTGTTCATGATGACAGTTCCTAATCACTGCCACCTCATTCTTATAGAAGCTGAGTATCACATGGATGTCTTTGTACTTTATTCCACTTTTCCTCAGCACTCTGAACATCTCTTGCCAGATAACATTATCAAATGCCTTTTCCATGTCTACAAAGGCAATATAAGTTGGTTAATTTTTCTGTAATTGCTTTTCGATAATGAGTCTCAGTGCCAGAATCACCTCTCTTTTTCCCAATCCCCTTCTGAAGCCAAACTGGTCTTCACCCAGCATATCTTCCACCTTCTTTTCAATTCTCTTCAGAACTATTTTTATGAGAATTTTTGATGCATGTGATGTTAGGCTTAGAGTTCGGTACTGTTTGCATTTTGTAGCTGCTGCCTTCTTTGGTATAGGAACAATGATACATTTCTGGAAGTCTGTCGGTATCTCTCCTGTGTTATAGATGGACCTGATAAGTTTAAGCAGCATCATTTTCATGCTATCACCAGTATTCTTTATTAGTTCTGCAGTGATGTCATCAATACCTGTTGCTTTGTTGTCCCGTAGTTGTTTTAGAGCTCTGTCAAATTCTTCTTGTAGAATCTTATCTCTCTTGTCTTCGTCTACTTGCTCTTCTCTTCCTATTACTTCCTCTGAAAGAGGTGTTCCAGCATACAACTCCTCTATGTATTCTTTCCATCTTTTCACCATGTCTTTACCAAAAAGCATTATCCCCTCTTTATTTTTTATTCTGCCTGAGAGTGTTGTTTTACGTTTGTTAAAAAATTGATTTACTGTTCTGTAGGTTAAATCAGTTCTTCCGTTTTGCGTATTTTCTTCCACTTCTGTGCACATTTCTTCAAGAAAATTTTCTTTTGCTTTCCTAGCTTCTCTATTAACTAAATTCTTTAGTCTTCTGTATTCAACTTTTCCTTTTTCATCAGTTGCATTTTTGTATAATCTCCTGTTTTCTATAAGCTCAATAATATCTGCTGTAATGTATTTCCTCTTGTTTTTGGGTTCAGTTCTTCCAACTATATTTTCCGCTGCTTTGTATATACCAGATTTAATTTGATCCCACTCTTCATTTACTCCAACATGTTGAAAAATCTTAGCTAGGTTATGTGTTTCATGAGCATAGCGCTTTGCCAGTCCCTCAGTTTTCAGTTCTTCTAGTTCCAATTTAAGTTTTACTGGCTTCTTCTTCAAACGTTTGAATCTCAATGAACTTTTCATCAGGACCAGGTTAAGATCACTGCCTATGTCTGCAGATGGATAGCTCCTGCAATCTTTTAGCTGGTACCTAAAACATGCTTTCACTAGAATGTAATCAATCTGTTGTCTCCTCAGGTCTCCAGGGGCATTCCATGTGTATCTTCTTCGTTTTTGATGTTGGAAAAGTGTGTTTGCAACAACTAATTGGTTCCTCAAGCAGAACTCGATAAGCCAATCTCCTCCTCCATTCCTTCTTCCAAGTCCATATTTGCCAACAATTCCTTCCTCCGGTTCTTCACCCACAATAGTGTTCCAGTCCCCCATGGCAATCAGGTTTTCATCTCCCTTAATATTTCTCATCGCATTACTTATTTCTTCATATATTTCATCAATGACTGCATCTTCTTCTTTGGATGTGGGCATGTGTATTTGTATTATCAGTGTCCTTTGGTTTAGTTTCAAGTTTGACTGGTATTATTCGAAAGCTATATTGCACATTTCCCTTGACACATGAGCCATAGTTCTTCCTCAAAATTATTCCAATTCCTCCCATTCCTGCTGTATCTTGGTCAGTTTCGGTGTGAATGAATGACTGTATTCCCCAGACCAGAAATCACCTGGCTGGGGCCATCTCATCTCCGATATGCCTAGGATATCGATTTCCAGTCATTCCAGTGTTCTCATTCCAAGTGGCTATGTTAAAATTGGAATTCTTTTCCTTCACATTGTCTGTGTCCTTTGCAGTCCCCACCCAGAGATCCGATTGGGGGACTATTTTATCTCTGAAAAATTTTACAGAAGATACTGACATGGTTTACTGCTGATACTTGGGATAACCGTAGTTCTTTAATGTGGTGGTTTTCCCGTTGCCTTCCACGTCCTATGCCGTTGACCATCACCTGGTTCTTCTGCCTTTGAAGACGATTTCTCATTTCATCATTCCTGTCCAGCGAATGCTGGGGTGATGACTTATCCCGGTCATCCCTCGGTCCCTGTCTACGTTAGCCATCACATGAAGCGAGGTTTGCCATTCTCTACCGCATGGAGGTGTAGATCAGGAGTTTCCCTTCATTGGGTCTAGGACCTTAACAGCATTTCCTAGTCCCCTCCAGTACTTTAGAGAGCTGGAATTTATTGTGGTAAAATGGGTGCCATCCTTCTAATTTGACGTCAGAACTTTATAATACAGGTCGTTTTTAGACACAGCTCATACTCTTTAATAGAGGATTTTTTTTTCCTTTCTATCAAGTTCTTGTAGCTACTATAAATCAGACCATCTTCAGTCATATGAGAATTTATAAGTTAAACATTCCAATGTCATTTATTAATTAATTATTTATTAATTATTTGTTAATTTGATATCATATAAAGAATAACTTCCTAGAGGTTGGGAACAGGAACTGAAAGTGCAAAATGCTATTGATATGAATTGAAGGGTCGATTGTACATGTTTCTAAGAAATCAGTCATTAACTTTTAGCAATAAAACCACTCACATCTAGTGTTTTCAGTGCACTTGTAAACACAGTTTCACTCTCCTGTATGTGAGTAAAAGGGATATGTGAAGTAAACTTCATCACTACTGGGCCAGGTAGTGCAGAATTAGTTCTTTATTCGAAATTGTGTAGATGCTTACTAATCTGGTGATTCCTTGCACACATTGGTGCTGTATTAGCAGAAGTACCAGATTTTTTAATGTTTCTTAAATGTAGTGTAGACACATAGGGATTATACTTTATTAAATCCAAAGATATTCATTTTCATGTAAAATTTAGTCCTTGAGTATGCACATATACTGTAGTATCATTCATTATGAAAAATGTCGCGAATTTTTAGTTGTCACAATGATGAAATGTGATGGTATTATGCTTTATCACATAATGGTTTTACAAGCATTACATTGGTATTGCATGTTTCTGAGTGTTGGATAATGTGCTTAAGATGTCTGCAGCTTCAGCACCAGCAATGCGAGATATTTCATATGTTCTATCCTCCTGTGTTCTCTTCCTCATAACGTTCCTTTAAGATTTTGATTATCTCTTCGTCTGTTAAATTTTGTCATAAATAGTTGCTCGTCCAACATTGTACTCAACAGCAATGTCTTACTACGAAGAATCTCAGTTCTACTTATCTCTAATTTTGAGTTTCTGCTTGAGGTGTAGTGTAATGTGTTTTCTTTCAGAAGCCATGATTTTGAAAGGTTCAAACTTGTATAGCATTGTTTAACAATGTGAGTAACTAACAACATCGCTGTGCACAAGAGTTCATTTGTGTCTGCTTCTTTCCCGCTTCAGCGAATGGAGGCTTGATGTGGGCCGGATTACTGAGAAGTCAGACTACCAATGGGTGGATTGGCGAGAGTTTACTATATAAGACTTTCCACTTTATTGTAAAGATTATATTGTTACTTGGTTATAGTTCTTTTCTGTTTGTGGGATATTGATGTGTTACATCTGTTTTACATGTAATTCAACTTATATTTCTTCTTTTAGTATGGCAACCATTATGAAACGACAAGGTCCAAACCTGCTATATTTGGAACAAGTGAGACAACACTTGGCAAGGTTACCTTCTATTGATCCGTTTACAAGAACAATCATAATTTGTGGTTTTCCAAACGTTGGAAAATCCAGCTTTATTAACAAGGTAAGTGTATTTTGGAAACAAAAAGCATATGTATTTTGAAAAAATAGAAGTCATAATTTTGAAAGATCCTTGTTGCATGATGATAATATCAAACGAACAATTTCCAGTCTGTGTTGTGTCAGTAACTATGTGTTTACTCTGTTGTTCTGTGTTTCATTGTTATTGCTTGCTTGCTTACTTACTTTCAAGATCCAGGAGTGTCTCCAATTTTTGTCCACATTTATTTTATTAAATAAATGTTTTTTTTTTTAATGTAAAAAAGCTTTTATAGCCTAGATCATAATTCTAATTGTACAGTCAAAGCAAGATGACTAGCTTTGTCTGCTGTCTACGACCTTCTTTAGATTGTTCAAATCATAAAAAGAATTGGAATATTCATTGAACAACCCACATTCATGCGATGATGTGCATTTTTATTATGAGCCAACAACACCAAGAAAGTATGTAGTTACAAGCTTTATCGCAAAAGAGGTTGTAAACCATAATGTTGCAAGTTGCAGGCAATAAAGAGGGATAATGCCCAATTGTGTTAGTAAAAATTGCATCAAATGCACATTATTTGCAAATCTTCATTTCTTTTTGACCAAATGTTCATATCAAGAATTTCATTTCACAGGCTGTTAGCCTTTTCCAATCTCTTGCCTTTATTGCCCTGGCTTCACTGCCATAGCACAGCACCGGTCTTGCTAAGGTTTTATAAAGTCGTATTCCGGTGTGTGCTGAAATAGCGAAGGTTTTATTACATTATTAATAACGCCCTTTGGTTTTGTATACCTGGTGGGTTTTGCAGCTAGGTTTGTTTCTTCCAGGAAGGCTAGTTCATAGGCTAAATATATGAATGTGACCACTCTTTCTAGAATTCTATTTTTCAAACATAGTAATCTGTAATGGGTATTTTCCGCAGAAGGCCATAGATTTTTTTTTTGTATTGGTGTTCAAACTGTTTTCCTCAGATATAACCTGTCAGTTGTCTACAGAGTGCTGCAAGCCACCCATGGAGATGCTACAAAAGCTAAATCATATGCGAAAAGTAAACCAATTAGCTTTATGTTTCTGTTGACTTGAATGAAGCTGCTGGCATTGTCTCAACTCTTGGATCATTTTAAACAACAATGCCGAAAGGCCATATCCCTGTTGCTACTACTGCATGTATTTTGCCCCATTGTGATAATCTGTCCTCTTCCTTGACACTGATTAAATTCATTCTACAAATCGTGCATGTATTATTGATAAGATGGTGGGGAACATGATCATCTGCCGGAATATGTAACAGTTTGTTTTTATTAACTTTATCAAAAGCTTTTTTGAAGTTAACAAAGGCAATTTGTGTTTCTAGATTTTTTCTATTAGCAAATTTAGTGGAAAAACGGCCATCACAGCATGATCTTCCTTTACAGACATTTTGCTCCGCACCTATGTTGGGTTCGTAGTGTCTGTACAATTTGTTTTTGACGTTGTTGGCAAAAATTTTATGTGCTAGATTCAATAAACTTATTCCACTGTAGCTATCATAATTTTTCAGGTCTCCTTTATGAAGATAGGAATAACAGTTCATTTAGTCTAGTTCTCAGCTATATCATCTCCTGACCACATCATATTTAAGTAGTTAATGAATCTGTCTATAAATGACTTGCTTGCATATTTAAACAGCTCTAGATTGATTGAATTTTCTTTTTTATTTTGCTTAATACTTCTCTAAGTTCACACTTAGAGATGGTTTCTCTTGAATAATTCCCTGTGAGTTGGATTGTAAGAGGCTCTGATGTTTGAGACCATAGGTTCTGAAAATACTGCAACCATTTAGGCAAAGAGATGGGATTTTTTCACATGCTTTATTGTCTCACTGTTTAGCTTTTTAAGCGCTGGAATAACAATAATATTGTGAAAAGAATAGATAGCTATTTATCTTCCTGTTTCCTTGTCAATAGATGTTTTATAAATGTATGTATATATTTTCCCTTGAAAATAAATATTGTTTGGAAAGTCTGTATGATAGTTGTCTGTTTGAGTTGTTCGACGGATGGCACTGTGACGCAAAAGTTCAATGGAAACGAAATACATTTTGCAGTAGCATCAGCTGGTACTTTTCTTTCACCCTTATTCAATAACTGTTTCTAAAATGTGCCTGCTGATGCACATGCTGCAATGTATGTGCATATTGGTCTTTAGTATGAGTTTTCACACGTCTCCAAAGATGTGATGCTTTGAGGCAAGCATTGAGCTCATCAGCTGGTGTTGATGTAGGTATCATTGGAAGAGTTTGTCACCAGATAATAAAATGAGAGCACCACTGAACAGTGGTCGTATAAATGCACATATGCTGTTTCAAATGCTTTTGCCAGTATGGCATGCATGCCACCTACTGTAAGGTGATTGCACTACACTTATAACCTTCACACAAGTGAAAGCAATTGGTTGACAGTTTTATTGCAATTGCATGCATTGTATGGCAGTGCACAAAATATGAACAAACGAACAAACAAATGCAGTGTTTTTTTTAGTCTGAAAATCTGGTAAGGGTGTTGCTGGGAGGAAATATTATTTGTCAGCACAACCTTCCCTGCAACACCCTTGGAACCTAAGCTTTTCAGGCTATTTCTGACTACCCTGTAGAGTCCAACAACACATTATGCAAGAAAAAAGTGTGGTTGCTATATATGACATCTGTGCAGTAAGTGCTGTAGCCAAGTGGACCTTATAATGAATTGCAGATGCCATACAAAGTAAACTGTGCCCTCAGATCAATCTCATATTTTATTAATCTCATTTGCCATAAAATACAGTATTCATATTAAGTAGAAGTTTTCATGCTACTACACTCCTGGAAATGGAAAAAAGAACACATTGACACCGGTGTGTCAGACCCACCATACTTGCTCCGGACACTGCGAGAGGGCTGTACAAGCAATGATCACACGCACGGCACAGCGGACACACCAGGAACCGCGGTGTTGGCCGTCGAATGGCGCTAGCTGCGCAGCATTTGTGCACCGCCGCTGTCAGTGTCAGCCAGTTTGCCGTGGCATACGGAGCTCCATCGCAGTCTTTAACACTGGTAGCATGCCGTGACAGCGTGGACGTGAACCGTATGTGCAGTTGACGGACTTTGAGCGAGGGCGTATAGTGGGCATGCGGGAGGCCGGGTGGACGTACCGCCGAATTGCTCAACACGTGGGGCGTGAGGTCTCCACAGTACATCGATTTTGTCGCCAGTGGTCGACGGAAGGTGCACGTGCCCGTCGACCTGGGACCGGACCGCAGTGACGCACGGATGCACGCCAAGACCGTAGGATCCTACGCAGTGCCGTAGGGGACCGCACCGCCACTTCCCAGCAAATTAGGGACACTGTTGCTCCTGGGGTATCGGCGAGGACCATTCGCAACCGTCTCCATGAAGCTGGGCTACGGTCCCGCACACCGTTAGGCCGTCTTCCGCTCACGCCCCAACATCGTGCAGCCCGCCTCCAGTGGTGTCGCGACAGGCGTGAATGGAGGGACGAATGGAGACGTGTCGTCTTCAGCGATGAGAGTCGCTTCTGCCTTGGTGCCAATGATGGTCGTATGCGTGTTTGGCGCCGTGCAGGTGAGCGCCACAATCAGGACTGCATACGACCGAGGCACACAGGGCCAACACCCGGCATCATGGTGTGGGGAGCGATCTCCTACACTGGCCGTACACCACTGGTGATCGTCGAGGGGACACTGAATAGTGCACGGTACATCCAAACCGTCATCGAACCCATTGTTCTACCATTCCTAGACTGGCAAGGGAACTTGCTGTTCCAACAGGACAATGCACGTCCGCATGTATCCCGTGCCACCCAACGTGCTCTAGAAGGTGTAAGTCAACTACCCTGGCCAGCAAGATCTCCGGATCTGTCCCCCATTGAGCATGTTTGGGACTGGATGAAGCGTCGTCTCACGCGGTCTGCACGTCCAGCACGAACGCTGGTCCAACTGAGGCGCCAGGTGGAAATGGCATGGCAAGCCGTTCCACAGGACTACATCCAGCATCTCTACGATCGTCTCCATGGGAGAATAGCAGCCTGCATTGCTGCGAAAGGTGGATATACACTGTACTAGTGCCGACATTGTGCATGCTCTGTTGCCTGTGTCTATGTGCCTGTGGTTCTGTCAGTGTGATCATGTGATGTATCTGACCCCAGGAATGTGTCAATAAAGTTTCCCCTTCCTGGGACAATGAATTCACGGTGTTCTTATTTCAATTTCCAGGAGTGTACATTTCTTATGTATTTTACTTATGGCTGTCCATATTTTGCTGTTATATGGTTTGCTAATGCATCATGGTGAATATCAAACTAAAAATTCTTCTGTAATGACTGCTGTACACTAGCATGTACCATTCTAATTTTGATCATTCTTGGCAGTGACTTAACATGTCAAATTATTTTCAGAACATACATTTGACATACTCTAAGAGCTTCTCTCTCAGTAGTTTATGGAAATGTATCTTAACATCCTATGCAAACCATCTGCAGCCAGGTAACAAAACAAGAAACAATCTTTTCAATCCTGAAGAGGAGACTATTTGAAAATCCTGTACTATGTGATGATGTGGTAATGATGTATTAATTGAGTGTGTCTGAATTGAAGTGTTGACAGTTCCACTTAATTTGGAAAAAATGGTACTCATTAAATAGCACCTGTAGTGAAATTGACCATGTATTGTTTGAAATACTATGAACTTAAATGTTTTTAACAGATTACAAGAGCCGATGTGGAGGTTCAGCCATATGCTTTCACAACTAAATCACTGTATGTTGGTCACACTGACTACAAGTATCTGAGGTGGCAAGTTATTGATACTCCTGGAATTCTGGATCATCCTCTTGAAGAACGTAATGTTATAGAAATGCAGGCGGTTACTGCACTTGCCCACCTCCGTGCAGCTGTGCTTTACATTATGGATTTGTCTGAGCAGTGTGGACACACTGTAGAAGAGCAAGTATGTACACAACTCTCACTACATTTAGAGTGGCATGCATGTGTGCATCTCTCTCTCTCTCTCTCTCTCTCTCTCTCTCTCTCTCTTTCTTTCTTTCTTTTTCTCTCTTTGTAGTTCTAATGCTGTTATATGCAATGAACAGAATAATTATTCTGATGTCATTAGCCTTTAAAGAGCTGGGGTCTTAAATGAGATAGCTGTTTGGGTAAGACATATTGATTTCCTTGCTAATCTGTCTCTAATTTGAGCTAATGTTTGGTCTCTGCTCTAGGGACCATACATTGAACAAGGTGGTGCAATGGTTAGCACACACTACTTGTTTGGGAGGCAGAGTATGCAAACCGCAATCCATTGATCCAGATTTAGGTTTTTATAAATTGGTTAGGGTTAGTGGTTACTTTGAAAAGGACATAGCCAATTTCCTTCCCCATCCTTATCCCGTCTGGATTGAGTTCTGTCCTCAGTGACCTGCTGACAGAGGAGACAAAGAACTGGAAACAATTTTCCTATGACATATAGGAAAAGAAGGGCAGTTACAAAGGGCATAAAAAAATCTCACTGTTGGAGAGCATCTAAAATCACAGAAAGCCCTTCAAACATACTGTCTGAATTTGATTCCAGCCTAAAAGCCTGTGATGTTTTCTATACACCCACTAAAGGGTAGTTGGATTATATTAGCTGAATCTGTAGCAGGAAAGTTTCAAGAAGAAACTGCACATCACAATGAAGTGTAGGCTGTGAAAGATATGTAGCACCAAGAAAATGAGAAAATATTGACTTACAGTTTGATCATCAGCATTATGGTTATATGGTGACTGAAATGTGACCCAGCTCTTCATTGCATCCTTGGAATTACTAATTCAAGTTGTGGAACGTACAAAATTAAAGTATTATGTTTTTAAAGTGTGATGATTGAGAAAATGTTTTTAGTGTTGGAGGAATTAAATTGAATTTTTGTGTCCATGGAAATTCATCCAATGAGATTATCTAACATGCAAATAATTGAGATCTTTGTTTTTTTTTTTCAGGTTAAACTGTTTGAAAGTATTAAACCTCTGTTCGCCAACAAGGTAAGAAAATGTCTGTTTTAGTTGTGACATGACCATTTCAGTGTTGAGATAGGTGGTTTTACTTCCTGATCCATGTTTTGCTCACATTTCAGCCACTGATGGTAGTCTTGAATAAAGCAGATGTTGTTAGATTAGAAGAACTTCCTCCAGAGAAACAAGCACTCTTGAAGCCATTGGAAGATGAAAATGTACCAATAAAGCAAATGAGCACAATGACAGATGAAGGTGTGATAGAAGTTAAAACAGAGGTATTATTTTCCATAAGTTATAGGTGGCTCTATTTTGTTATTGCATTTCTAGAACATGCTTATTTAACTGTATTGTGAAATTTTAAGGAAAGTTATTTTTCGTTTATGATGTTTGTGATGTTGGTTGTGTTTGTGTACTAGAGCATGGGGGGTTATTTCTGTTCTCTCTCTCTCTCTCTCTCTCTCTCTCTCTGTGTGTGTGTGTGTGTGTGTGTGTGTGTGTGTGTGTGTGTGTGTGTGTGTGTGTGTGTGTGCGTGCGTGCGTGCGTGCGTGCGCGCGCGCCCTGCCACTCAAGTGCTTTTTTTTATTGAATGTGACATAGACAGTCCTCTTTATATGCACAGCTCTAAGCTTAAATTATTAAATGTATAACAATCAGGCAGAACTTGTTCATTCACAGTAACCCACAATCTAGTAACCTTGCGACATCCTCAAATACAGATTGTCAAGCATGCCTGTGCAGAGTGGAAAGTTGCATAGGTCGCACCAATATTCACGAAAGGTAGTAGGAGTAATCCACAAAATTACAGGCCCAAATTGTTAACGTCGATATGCAGCAGGATTTTAGAACATATATTGACACACAGTCAACAAGGGTTTAGAAAACATCTTTCCTGTGAAACACAACTAGCTCATTATTCACGTGTTGAGTTCTATTGACAAGGGATTTCAGATCGATTCCGTATTTCTGGATTTCCAGAAGGCTTTTGACACTGTACCACACAAGCGGCTCTTAGTGAAATTGCGTGCTTATGGAATATCGCCTCAGTTATGTGACTGGATTTGTGATTTCCTGACAGAGGTCACAGTTTGTAGTAATTGACGGAAAGTCATTGAGTAAAACAGAAGTGATTTCTGGCATTCCCCAAGGTAATGTTATAAGCCCTTTGCTGTTCCTTATCTGTATAAACAATTTGGGAGACAATCTGAGCAGCCGTCTTCGGTTGCTTGCAGATGACGCAGTCATTTATCGACTAATAAAGTCATCAGAAGATCAAAACAAACTACAAAGCAATTTAGAAAAGATATCTGAATGATGTGAAAAGTGGCAGTTAACCGTGAATAACGAAAAGTGTGAGGTCATCCACATGAGTGCTAAAGGGAACTCATTAAACTTCGGTTACACAATATATCAGTCTAATCTAAAAGCCGCAAATTCAACTAAATACCTAGGTATTACAATTACGAGCAACTTAAATTGGAAGGAACACACAGAAAACATTGTGGCGAAAGCTAACCAAAGACTGTGTTTTATTGGCAGGACACTTAGAAAATGTAACAGGCCCTACTAAGGAGACTGCCTACACTACACTTGTCCACCCTCTTTTAGAGTACTTTGGGATCCTTAACAGATAGGACTAACGGAGTACATCAAAAAGTTCAAAGAAAGGAAGCATGTTTTGTTTTATTACGAAATATGGGAGAGTGTCACAGAAATGATACAGGATTTGGGCTGGACATCATTAAAAGAAAGGCTTTTTTCGTTGCGATGGAATCTTCTCACAAAATTCAATCACCAACTTTTTCCTCCAAATACGAAAATATTTTGTTAACACCAACCTACATAGGGAGGAACGATCACCATGATAAAATAACAGAAATCAGAGCCCTCAGGGGGCTCAGCATTCGTTTGCTGGGTACGGGCTTGGCAAACCCGGGGTCCTAGAGCTGTGGACTGGTGTGCGCCGCCAGTCTGCAGATACCGTAAGCTCTGGGCATGCTTCAGCCACCACCGTGTGGCGTAACGGTGGAACGTTGTGTGTCGTAGGGACCGGGGATCTTGGCTTGATTGCCTGGATCGCGAGGACAGTACATACCTCTATAAAAAACCCTTCAATCTTAAGGTGTGTTGCGCGCTGAAAAGATGCATGGCTGTTGAGGTGGAACAGTCGCTAGCGGGCAACCTCTGGGAAACCTGCCGCACCTCAATTGTACAAGGCTTATCCAGGCATGCGGGGCTCTGTCTGGCTGGACATAAGTTTCCCTAGCTGCTCGTTGGACGACCATGGATACCACGAATTCTTCCTTTTTTCCTCCTAATTTTTCGCTGGCAAGTGGGATGGGTGGACCGCTGGTAGGCACTAGCGCCCAATCCAACAAGAGGGCTCGGTTAGCCAGTCCTCCTGACTCAGGCGTCAGCAAACGTACAGCAGTTCAGAGTAACAGAGCACATACTGACAACCAGAATGTGTTTTTAATAATAAAAAGGAAAGAGGGTTCCTTTGAAAAGGTTTTGCCATTCTATATCCAAAAGGGTCTAGAAGGAATAGCTGGCACTTTAAAATCAGTGAAGCTTTTACGGAATGGGGCACTGCTTGTTGAAACATCAACTGCTCGGCAAGCAGTTAACCTTCAAACAGCTAAAAGCTTGGGGGAATACACAATTGATACAGAGCTTCACAGCACCCTGAACTCCAGTAAGGGTGTTGTTACCTTTAGGGATCTTGTTGACATTCCTGTAGAAGAATTAAAGAGTGAGTGGCCTCAGGAGGGAATTGTTGACGTTCAGAACATCATGAAAAGGGTGGATGGGAACCTGGTGAAATCTGACTCCTTCATTCTTACTTTCAATACCCCCAAACTCCCAGAACACGTCAAGGCAGGATTTCTTCGACTAAACGTCCGGTCGTATGTCCCAAACCCAATGCGCTGTTTTAAGTGCCAGCGTTTTGGGCATACAACTCTAGGGTGTAAAGGAGAAGCGATGTGTGGCAACTGCAGTAAGGCTGCCCATGACGGAATTGACTGTTCGTCGCCTGTCAGATGTATAAACTGTTCTGAAAGCCACCCTGTTTGGAGTGGGGACTGTAGAATCTTCCTAGAGGAACGTAAAATACAAGAAATAAAAACAACTAAGGGTATCCCCTACAGTGAAGCCAAAAAGATCTTTAAGGCCATGCAGCCACCCACATTTGTTACGTCTTTTGCTTCCATTGTTCAGAAGCCGCCTCCAAAAGTCAAAGCATCTACACAGACAGAGTTTGTTAGTGTTGGCACGAACACCTGCACGTGCCAGTGCACTTGCAAGGCAGCAAGTGTATCAGAGCCTGTAGCCCCTCCTCGAACAGCAGAGAAAGGTACAGTAGCTAACATTGAAGAGCCCTGGGCATCTCCGATTGCTGAGGCTGTTCCAAAGCCCAGCGTGGTCATAAAAAACCCTGCTCCAGTTCTCGCAAAGCCGCCTAAACAAAGGAAAGCACACATCAAGCAGCACCAACAGATTAAATTGGCTGGTAAACCCTTAGATCATGTTAATATGGTCCCACTAGACGCTTCATCAGACTCTTCCCCAGAGCTGATGGAGTCTGAGAATATGGGGCAATCATCTCGCCCCAAGACTGAGCCTCCACCCGCTGCAGTCTCCCCACCTCGGCGGAAAGAGAGGCAGAAAATACAACCACCGTGATGGCTCCCATATTGCAATGGAACCTGCAAGGGTTCAGGACACATGTGGAGGAACTACGTCTATTGATTCAGGATATACCTATGTGTGTATGTCTGCAAGAGACAAATTTCAGTGAAACATACACCCCTGAGCTACGTGGTTATCTCCTCCACAAAAAGGACGACCTGAGTGGACAGAGAGCTCAAGGAGGAGTAGGTATCTTCGTCAACACCGACTACCACGCCTCGCCTCTCTCCCTCACGACGAATTTACAGGCAGTTGCAATATTAGTACATGTGTGTCATATGCTAACAGTATGTTCGCTTTACCTGCCCCCACATGATATGCTCGACGAAGAGGCTCTCGGTGATCTTCTTACACAGCTCCCCCACCCCTTCATCATCTGTGGTGATTTTAATGCACACAATGTGCTTTGGGGCTCTGTGAGTACTTGCCCCAGGGGTAGAGCAATCGAGAGGCTTCTTCTGTTTTCCAGTGCCTATTTGCTAAATACAGGTCAAAGCACGCATTTTTGCATTGCAACTGGGTCGTTCTCTGCCATTGATCTATCGCTTTGCTCTCCAGCCATCGCTCACACTGCTGCATGGGAAGTGGTTGATGACTTACACGGCAGCGATCACTTCCCCATCTGGATTCACCTGCCACATGCAGTGGAACCGGAAAGGAAACCGTCTCGATGGGTGCTCCGTAGAGCCAACTGGGCTCTGTATAGTCAACTAGCCCAGTTTGAACATCGGGTCAGTGTCCAGGAATGGGTGGATCATATTACTGAAGTGATCCACCGCGCCAATGAAGCGTCCATCCCACAGTCCATGGGACAACCGAAGCGGCGGCCTGTCCCTTGGTGGAGCGACGAATGCCGCCCTGCAGTCAGGGCTAGGCGGGCAGCTCTGCATAGGTTCAAATGCCGGCCAACTGTAGAGAACCTTGCAGCCTTTCGGGTGGCGAGGCAAAGTGTCGTCGGATTATATGAGAGAGCAAGAAGAGGTCATGGCAGCAGTTCCTGAACACCATTAATCGTTCTACACGAAGTTTCATTGTATGGGAGACCATAAGGAGGATTTCTGGGAGAGGTGGGAGGTGCCCTATGGCTGCTATAATGTGGAATGGTACTCTCCAAACGACCCCAAAAGATATTGCCCAGTCTATGGCGGCTCATTTTGCAGCTATTACTGCAACCGCCAGTCAGAATCCAGCTTTCCAGCCCCACAGAGTGGCTGCTGAGAGGAGCAGTTTTGACTTCCGCTCACCCAATACAGAAGAGTACAACTGCCCATTTTCCATGTGGGAACTGGATTCTGCATTTTGTGGGGCTCGTGATACATCCCCTGGTCAGGATAGAATCCACTATAGCATGCTGCGGCACCTCACAGGGAGAAATAAAGAAATCCTCCTCTGACTTCTTAATCTAGTTTGGATGTGTGGTCACTTCCCCGACTCGTGGCGCGAAGCAATTTTAATTCCTCTTTTAAAACCTGGGAAAGACCACACGTGCCCGGGTAGTTACCGTAGTGTTGCCCTCACTAGCTGCGTGGGAAAGACCTTGGAGTGGATGGTCAACCGCCGCCTTGTCTGGATGTTGGAATCCAGACAACTCCTTAGTCGCTTTCAGTGTGGGTTCAGGAGGTATCGCTCCACCTTTGATAACCTGGCCCTCCTGGAGGCGGCTATACAACAGGCTTTCCTGCGCCAGCATCACCTGTTGGGAATATTTTGCATTGCAACTGGGTCGTTCTCTGGCGCGAAGCAATTTTAATTCCTCTTTTAAAACCTGGGAAAGACCACACGTGCCCGGGTAGTTACCGTAGTGTTGCCCTCACTAGCTGCGTGGGAAAGACCTTGGAGTGGATGGTCAACCGCCGCCTTGTCTGGATGTTGGAATCCAGACAACTCCTTAGTCGCTTTCAGTGTGGGTTCAGGAGGTATCGCTCCACCTTTGATAACCTGGCCCTCCTGGAGGCGGCTATACAACAGGCTTTCCTGCGCCAGCATCACCTGTTGGGAATATTTTTTGACATGGAAAAGGCATACGACACTACTTGGAGGCATCTTATCATCAGGCAGCTCCACGAATGGGGTTTTCGTGGATGTCTTCCCAATTTTATTCGGTCCTTCCCGTCGCCACGTTATTTTCGGTACAGAGTCGGAGACGTACTGTCTAGTCGCTTTGAACAAGAGAACGGTGTCCCTCAAGGTAGTGTTTTAAGTGTGACGGTCTTTGCTATTGCTATTAACAGTATTACGTCTGTTGTGAAAAGTCCTATGCAGTGTTCCTTGTTTGTGGACTGATTTCTCTGTATTTTGCTCTTCTTCAAGCCTTGCAACGACGACTCGTCAGTTGCAACTCACTCTGCGACGTTTGGATGAATGGGCACAGAAGAGTGGTTTTAAGTTTTCAACTGATAAGTCAGTGTGTGTTCTTTTTAACCGTTCTCGTTCCATTTTTGACTTGCCTGAGTTGAGGATGAGGGACACCGTTCTGAATTTTAAAGACACGGTGAAGTTTCTGGGCCTCACTTTTGATTCTAACCTTACGTGGCTGCCACACATTAAGGAACTGAAAAAACGGTCTCTTAAGGCGCTGTCTATTTTAAAATGTCTTAGTCACCACACATGGGGAGCAGACAGGACTTGTCTGCTCCGGTTTTACAGAGCCTTCGTGCGGTCCCGGCTTGATTATGGATGCACGGTGTATGGGTCTGCAAGACCCACTTATTTGAAGCTGTTGAATGTGGTGCACCATGAGGGGATTCGGTTGGCCAGTGGGGCGTTCAGAACCAGCCCCATACCGAGCCTCTGTGCAGAGGCAGGTGAACCGCCACTTCACCTCCGGCGGCGTCTACTAATGGTGCGCCAGGCCTATCAAACATTATCCACACCATACACACCTGCATACCACACTGTTGCTCGGCCTCCACTGGAAAGGCTTTTTCGAAACCGGCAACGAGCAACAAGGCCCTATGGGATTCGTGCAAAGGATTGCATTTTAGAGATGGGTGTGGCCGGTTTTAATGTTTCACGTCGAGGTTGGAGCAGATATCCACCTTGGCCCCTCCAGAGACCCACACTGATTTCAGATTTGGCAAATTTTAAGAAAGACAGTACATCAGATTTTACTTTCAAATCTTTGTTTTTTAACATTTTAGACAGGCATCATGATTTTACAGTAGTCTACACTGATGGATCCCAACGGGGGATTTTCTTGGCTGCTCAGTCGTGTTCCCCGACCGTGTCATCAGGATTCGCCTTCCCCAGGAATACACTGTTTTTTCCGCAGAACTTCGCGCGATCCTGAAGGCATTGGAGCAGATACGGTTTACTCAGGGCAAACACTTCCTAATTTGCTCTGACTCACTGAGCGCATTACAGTCACTGCAGAACCTGTACCCAGTGGAGAAGTTGGAACAGCTGATTTACGACCAACTGTACATCCTCCAACGACAGGGCAAGCAAGTGTCCTTTTGCTGGGTGCCAGGGAATGTGGGCATACGGGGAAATGAACAAGCTGACAGAGCTGCCAAGGACGCCTGCAGGTTACCGGAGATGACACAATGTTCTATTCCTTTGCAAGGTGTTGTTTCTGTGCTGCGGCGGAAGTATATGCAATTGTGGGAGGAGGAATGGCTGGCGGTGAGGGAAAATAAGCTGCGGTTGGTGAAACCCACCATCCAGCCGTGGTGTTCCTCCTGCCGGTCACCTACGCGTGACGAAGTGACCCTTACACGTCTTCGCATAGGGCACTGTCCTCTTACGCATGCCTTCTTACTACGGCAAGAGGAACCCCCTCTGTGTGATGCCTGTGGTGTACGAATCACTGTATGCTACATTTTAGTTGAGTGTGATTTATATCGTTTTGTCAGGGCGGAAGTTAATATTAGTGGGGATCTGCCCTCGATTTTAGCCGATGGCGAGGCGAGTGTCAAGAAAGTTTTAAGGTACTGTGATGTTTCTGGGCTTCAGCCAAAAATTTTAGGTTGGAATTTTTAGTGTGTTGCCGAGTGGCTTACCACTCCTTTTTATTCTTGTAATAGGCCAGTTCCAAACATGTGCTATGTGTTTCATTTAACCCCTTCCCCTCCGTTCTCTTGCAGTTCTCCTCATTATGTGCTGCTTTCGTCTTTGCTACTGTTGACGTGCAAACTGCCTCTGTAGACTTTCACCTATAATTTTAATCCTATTTTTGCACTTGCTGCATTTTAGTGACACTCATCCGTTGTTGTTTCCGTTCGGGCGCTAAAGACTACACTGTTGAGCGCCCATAACACCATATCCATCCATCCAGAAATCAGAGCTCTTACCGTGTTCATTCTTTCCGTGGACTATACGAGAATAATAGAGAATTGTGAAGGTGGTTCAATGAACCCTCTGCCAGGCACTTACATGTGATTTGCAGAGTATCCATGTAGGTGTGGATGTAGAAACAGAACTGCCGGACACATGGGGGTAGACTCAAACTATCCTTTAAGAGTCTAATTATGACTAGTTACAATGTGCACAGAGGTGTTCAACCGATTATTTACCCTACATTGAATGGAAGGAAGCCCTAATAATTGGTCAAATGGAAAGTACCCAATGCTGCATACTTCATTTATTTGTGAAGTATTGCTTTCACTATGTTTAAGTATTTCTCTTGTCAGAGGTGACTTTCTGAACCCATCTCCAATTAGTTTCAAGTACTCTAACTATGCTGCAAGGCAAAAGAAAATAAAGCATCCAGAAACAGATGACGAAATGCAATGAAACTTCACAAGTTGAGAGGGTATGTGATGTTATTTCAGTGATAATGGTGCTGAGTCAAAAGTACAAAGAACTTGGCAGTATGAGCCCACTTATCAGAATGATGTTGCACCCCCCTGTGGCATAGATGCATGCACTGTTTCGGTTAGGAAGGGTGTCATAAAGCCATTGTTCCTTTCCTGTAGCAAGCTGATGCACAACTATTGTAACTTATCCTTGATACACTGAATACTGGCTGTTCTCCTGTGTTTTCTCATGGACAGAGCTGGCAAACTTGCTGGATATAAGAGTGCCTCAACGTCATACAGGCAGTTCAGACACATGCTGTGTATGAGCGATCATTGTTGTGACGAGAAATGGACCACGATAATGTGACAGAGATGACACATGAGGTTGCAGGATATCCTTGATGTACTGTTATGCCGTTAGTTTCCTCAGTCACCATCACCTATGGCCTGAAGTCAACTCCATGGCTTCACACACCATGACTTCAGGAGTAACACCACTGTGCCTCTCCAAAACATTGGAAGAAAGGGATCTCTCACCAGGTCACACCATACGCGACGAAGATGGACATCCAGGCAGTGCACAACTGCAATTCATCGCTGAACACAATAGGACTCAGTTCAACAACATTCCTTGCTTTCTGTTCATGGCACAACTCCAAACACAGATATTTGCGTTGTGGTGTTAACTGCAGTCTGTGCCTGGAATGGTAATTCCCTAGTCCAGTTGCTGCTGGTCTCCATCCAATGGTGTGGAATGCCACAGAATGTTGCGGGGAGTTCGTTACTTGTTCTTGAATGGCAGAAGCAGAGGGGTTACAGTGTGCTTGGTTCACAATGTGGTTGAGTCTCCTTTACAGTAGTCAGACATGGTCAACTGAATCCTTGATGACAAGTATACCTGCCCTCAAGCTACCATGCAGACCATCAGGTCGCCGTTACATCTGAATTCAGCAGAAATTTGCTTCATGGTTTCACCAGCCAGCTGAATCCAGACCTGCAACAAGGCCCTTTGAAACTCTGTCAGGTGCCAATAACTCTGCCTCAGATGGGTCTGTGGCATTTCAAAGTCCTTCACAGTAACCATTCAACATCTAACACTGTCTACGCCCGTTATGTTCTCTACCATACTTAGTAACAACATTAAACAATGGAAAATCCAGGATGGAATGTAACAATACCAGAGAAGAAAAGTTGCTACTCACCACGTAGCGGAGATGCTGAGTCGTGATAGGCACAAAAAAAAAAAAAACTGTGCTGCATTCTATGTAGGCATGACAACCAACAAGCTGTCTGTCCACATGAACCGAAAAACTGTTACATCTGACCATGTCTTCTTGGTGCTTAACTTTTTTTCTTTGTCAGGAGGGGCATTTGATGTCTTTTGCCATATGGAGGAGCATTATCAGGTTTCCAACACTAACAATTTTATATATATTATTCCCCATATGGTTAGGTGTGTGGAAGGCAGGTGTGCATGCTTGTGTTCATGCACCTATCTTTGCTACTGTTTGGTAAAAAAACTTCTTGTGCCACCAACAGATGAATACCATTTTCCAACCAAGTACCTCTCAGGCAAGTGAGTAGCATAGAACTGAGGTGGTGGGTTTGTAGTAGGAAGCAGCTGCACTGAAAATTTGAAGTGCAACATTCCTGGATCAGATTTCTGTTATTTCCCTAAAAGCACCTGAAATGAAGATGCCCAAGGACAACACTATTGCTTTTCTAGAAAGCTGAACTGCTGTAAAGTTCTTAGATTTCTAGCTGAGTAAGCCTTTAAAATGTGTGACATTTCAGTGAATATCATTTCACCTGGTAAAATTTTGAGATGCTGTCTGTGTAACCGTTATACAGACAGTGCCGGGGAGTTGTCTGTCGCTTTCTTAGTGCCACAGGACAAGCTTATGTAGTGATTTGAGGAGTTGCTCTTGAAGCCTGGCATGTTCAGAATGTCTGCACGTGCATGCAGTGTATTGTGGTCAGTAATTGGGCCCCAAGCAGAGATTAGCTAGTAGCATCCATAAATAAGAGGCATTCACTGGTCCTCATATCAGTATTTGTTGGAAGATGAAGAGTGACACCAAAATTTAGTACTCGTTAGATCGTTTGGCTAACATTGCATTTGCACTCATATTATTTGAAAATTTCTCTATTGTTATAGCTGTTGTATTTCTAAAATTTTTTAAAATTTAATTCATTTTTTATTCTGTAAAGTGAATTCCATGTGCAAAATTGTTTTTTAACATCAATTCAGAGAGCTACTCATAGTATGTAAAATTATTTTAAAAAAATGATTTACCTTCATATATTTAAACTGTCCTTTAATTTATTGTTTTGTTATTTCTGTGCATTTCTCATGTTTCATTTTGCAGAATTAGAGCAGTTACTAGATTTTAGCATGGCTAACTCAATTGTCTTACATGAGCATGGTCTCTCATTGAGAGAATGTGACTGTAATGCTTACTCAGTTATCAATATGTGGTAGAAGTGGAGTACTTTGCGAATTACATTTTGATACTTCCATTTAATACCATATAATGCAATCTGTTTGCTATGGAAACTGGTCCAAAAAGTCTTTTTTTATGAGGGTACCATCCCTCACCAAATTTTCTGTGCAAAGACAGGAAGCAGTAATTGTTGCACAAAACATAGACATTACATCCTACTAGTGCCAGGGGCAATGCTAAATTTGGAATAAGATAACCTTCTTATTTTGTGACTTCCTAATCTGAGAGGTCAATTAAGCTTTTTTCAGAATTTTTGACATCCTCAACACAGCACATACTATGAGAATGAATTAAGGTTGAGGTATCAAGTCCATGTTCAGTACAGCAAAAATTTAACTTACTAGTGTATAAAATATCATTTGAAATAAAAATACTCACCCAGTTACTTGCATGCTCTCCGATAAAGGTTGATTTAATTTACCACAAAGTCTCCAAAGTGCACAGTGACTGAGAAAATAACAAATTGATCATAGCAGTTATATGGGAATTTTCAACATTGTAAAAAGTAGCGAAGGCACAAAAGAATTATTTCTCTGAGGCATTAGTGCTAGGTGGTGGTGGTAGTGGTGGTGGTGGTGGTGGTGGTGGTGGTGGTCGGTTTAGGACACTCATCTGTTTGGTGATTCATCTCAAGTTTATATGGGAAATCATAAGTCATTAAGTAAGACCTGCCTTGAAAACTTACTGTTATTGCCAGAATAATTGAGTCCCATGTCCTTGAATATAATATGGTAATCACTTTTTTCTTTGAGTGTAAAAAACAAGTTTTCTAAAAGAAAAATTCATTCTGTTCTAGGCCTGTGAGAAGCTTCTTTCATATAGGCTTGAAATGAAGGTCCGTACGAAGAAGGTAGATGGCATTCTCAACAGGATACATGTTGCCATGCCATCACAGAGAGATTCAAATAGAGCGCCTTTTATACCAGGTGATGTCCATTGCTGTATTGCAATTTGCATTTGTAGATAGTTTAATTTATGTAGAAATATTTGTGACAGCATAGAGTAATGATATAGTTAATGAAATGTTCTGTACCAAAACATACTCTGCTGCAGAGTGAAAATTTCATTCTAATGAAATGTTGTTTGCATCATACATGCTTACAAATTCTTGGACCAATATTGGCCATGAAGATAGCAAAACTTGGCCTCCAAAGACTGCTGATTATTATAACCTCTACTTGTTTGCCATTAATCAACTGTTTAAGTTGCAATATAATTTTTCGTATTTTCAGAAAATGTGTTAAAGCGACGACAAGAGAATGCTTCTCGTAAACGAAAACTTGAGAGAGAAATTGAAGAAGAGGAAGGTGATGATTATGTATTGGATCTGAAGAAGAATTATGACCTTCCTGAAGAATACAAGTATGATATTATTCCTGAAATCTGGGAAGGGCATAATATTTCTGACTATATTGATCCTGAAATATTTAAGGTACTTGATTTTTCATTAATATGTAAATACAGATGCGAAGAATGTTATGAATATTAGGTTTATGGTTAAGATTGGACCTACGGTGTGGTGAAAGTGTGTGTTTGTGGGGTAGGTAAGATGATTTGCTGTAGTAAAATTACCTTGTGAAACACCATCAGTCATGTCATTTTGCTGATACTATCATACACAGTTTGTGCTGCATTTTGGGATTAGCACTGTCTTTTGTATTAATGTTCATGTGATGGTGTGTTTTTTGCGAATGTAGTAATACGTCGTCAATCTTGAAAAGTGGTTTTCGCTGCAATGTGTGTATGTTGAGGCAAAAAGCCATATATTTATTTATTTCTTTTTTTCTGTGGTCATCCTTGCAATTGATGGTCCACGGGATTTCGGCCTTTCACTTATGTAATAAAATGAAACATTTGCAGCCATTGTTTTGATGTTATTTTATTATACTGCAACCAGTTTTGGTGGCTCAATATAACATCTTCAGGCCTTAACTGATGCTGTAGGGTTGAATTCAGATCGTACACATGATCCCATCAGCAGCCAACATCTATAACTGTCTTCTGCAGGATACTGTTAAAGTGGTGTTGTCTCTGCAGCCATAAACTTCTCTAACTTGAGCTCATAGTTGATGCTTGCAGATACATCATCACTGTTACAGTATTGTTTGGAAGCCAGTTCACAAATATTGCCTACTGATGGGATCATATATTCAATGTTAAGGCCTGAAGAAGGTGTAGTGAGTCACCACCGAAACTGGTTGCAATATAATAAAATGACAACAAAACGATGGATGCAGGTGTTTCAGTTTAGCTGCAATATTAAGGATCATTTTAAAGAGGAAAACATGTATAATCAATCTTTATTAAGAAAATGGAGGTCTCAGTTATGGTGGTAATCTGGGAAAGTCTAGTGCAGTAAATGATGAATGCAAAACAGATGCTCCATGAGCTCGTTTCATCAAAAGTGTGAGATAAAATTGAGGTTTAGTAGATAAATTCTTGAAAGTCTTTGACTCTTGAACTAGTTTCTCTAACAAATATTTATGAGCAGAAGAAATAATGAGCCATTAAGAAGCTACATATTAGCAATTTTTTGCCCCTTAAGTAATTGTTTTCACATTGAAAAAGTGACCATTATGCTAATTGTAAATGTATTGTATCACCTATCAAAATGCTGCATTTAGCATTCATTTTATGTCTGCATAGGTGTTTGACATTTCAAGGGAAAAAGTTTTGGACCTCAGTGCATTCATTGGCTCAATTCTCTAAAGGGTAGGATGTTTTCTGAACTATTTGAGTCTATCAACATGGTAAACTGCAATTTCTCACCAGAACTACGGATAATTCCATTGATTGATCTGCAGTTAAATTTGTCCGCAGCTCGTGGTCGTGCGCTAACGTTCTCGCTTCCCGCGCCCGGGTTCCCGGGTTAGATTCCCGGCGGGGTTCAGGGATTTTCTCTGCCTCGTGATGACTGGGTGTTGTGTGATGTCCTTGGCTTAGTTAGGTTTAAGTAGTTGTAAGTTCTAGGGGACTGATGACCATAGATGTTAAGTCCCATAGTGCTCAAAGCCATTTGAACCTTTTTTTTTTTCCCAGTTCAGTTTCAATATATGGAGGTGTGTGTGTGTGTGTGTGTGTGTGTGTGTGTGTGTGTGTGTGTGTATCATGGTGCATTAAATAATAAAACTGCAACAATACTTGTTATTCCTGAATTGTTCCTGCTTATGCAGGCATAGTTATAGCATAAAGTGTGAAACAACAATGTAGTGGAACTTCGATTTTATGTTCATATTTTACGTATTTCACGATTTTACACCCAAAATTCATAGCCCCTGTGTAAAACCCATAAGATAAGTGCCAAAAGTTCCCCAATTTTACATTTCTTCCTGGTAAGGAAGAATGTCTCACTTGACTTTATCCCATTCTCTTCATATTGATATTTGATGTGACTGAACAAGTTATAGGTGGTAGAAAAGACAGATGGTTTGCAACACAGGTATTTTAGGTCATTGTGTAGAGGGGAGACGTGAGAGAGGAAATGGTGACATAATCCACAATCGGTGTTGCCAAAACAACATGCAACATGTAGTTTCACCATGCTCTTAAGATACAACTATTGCTAGGTCGCAACAGTAATGGAGAAACAAGACAGCTGGTGCGAAGTACTCTGGACCGAGCCAATACGTGACAAAGGGGCCCAGCTTTTCTTGTGTCACTTATAACTCAGTCTCATCGTTTCGCATGTATTTCCGATGTACTGTATTCAGCAACAATATCAATCACCAGCCTTTTAAATTCAGACACCAATTCTCAAAGAATATACTCTGTCATAATTGAGTAAACATTGCTCATTTCTGGCTTGTGAACTTTTATTGGCTGGTGACTTGTCAAGTCAATCCATAGCCAGCGCAACCATCACACCACACTAACACACGTAAAATGACCTCACCTACTGGATGTATGGAGAGGGGGAGTGGCCCTTCAATGACCAGAGTGCTGGTAGGGATGGAAGCATTTTATGAAGTACTGAAAATATACTTTCTGTGCAAATGATGTGCTATGACAGAGATTTCACATGGAAATAGAGCAATGGGTTTGCAACAGCACATTGTAAAGATTTCATTGTTCAAATATGACACAATAAAGTTCCAACAACTACATACACCACTCATATATGTGCTTTGCACCACACACTGTGGATCATAAAGATTGGCAGTAGTGATACAGGGCATGAAGCGAAACTGTAGAATCTCAGTTTTCCTTCAAATTTACATTCTAAACAGTGTACAGAAATTCACTAAGCTGACTTCTAAGAAGTTGGTAATGTTAATTTTCATGTCTATGTTTCTCTCATCAAGCCTAAAATAACAGTTTAACAGTGGTGAACATATGAGGTGTTGCTTCTAAGAAAAGCATTAAAAAATAAGTGTAATGGTGACAAAATTTGTCATTAAGCAGATGTCCACATATATACTTGTGGTTTAACCACTTAGCTATTGTGATGTTTTTAGTTTCATTCAACTTGTTCATCTATTTCTGCTTTTTTCCTGGGTGAGTACAAAAGATGATCTCTCAAAAACATACATTTTGAATGTATAATTTGTGGTCATAGCATGTTGGAAAATAGCTCAATTACATTGTACTAGATACTGATTTCAACTTTTTATGAGTTTTTACTTGCTGTCACACATCTGTGATTTTTTAAGAACTGATGAAATCCATTACCACAAATTATTCTATAAACATTGTATTGCACATTTAATTTCCTTCACTTTGAATAAAATCTAAGTTTTGGAGAGCATCACAATCTTTAATCAAATGTGCCAAGTACGTGTGTTTTTACTCTTATTTGTGGGGGGTTAACATTTTCCTCGATTCTGCATTTTCATCAATCTTGCATTTTTAAGTCTGGACCACACGAAAAAATAAAAAATGGATTTCACTGTATTATGAAAAGGATAGATTGTTACTCACCATATATTCTCAGAAAGCACAACATAAAATGTGTGTTCTGTCCATCTAGAAAGCTTAGAGTACTACTGGGGAATGTGAAGGATGACCTGGGACTACGAAAACCATGAATTAATCACATACCTTGCCAATGTGGCATGTCATACATCGGCCAAACAACCAGGATAGTAGACACCAGATGCAGAGAACATCAGAGAACACCGGACTAAGACAGGCAACTAAATCAGCCATTGCCAATGATTGTCCGATAATCAATCATTCCATGAATTATGATGAAACAAGGGTTCAGGCACTGGCCCCCCTATACAGGGAGAGTATTAAAAGTGAGTCAGCAGAGATAAAGCTGACGGAAAACCTCAAGAACTGTGACACTGGATATCATCTCAGTAGATGCTGGGATTCTGCACTGAAATTGCTGAAAACAGAACAGGGCAGCAGGAGCACTTCACAAAAACAAGAACTGAAAGTGTGGACATAGGAAACAACAGCAGGTAGAGCAACAGGCACACTGGACATGGGAACAACACCAGACAGAGCAACAGGCGCACCGAACCAAAGGTGGAACGCCTCAGATCGCTTCCATTGGATGCAAACAGCAGAGGGAGCACCTACAACTGCACCAATGCCAGCACACGGACAGGCACACCAGACCAAAAACAGAATGCCTAGGAATGCATCCATTGGTTGGGAACAACAGAGGGAACACTGAGAACCACACTGGACCGAAAACTGGATGCCAGCACACTGGCATGCGCACCAGAGCAAAGATGGAATGCCTAAGAGTGCGTCCAGTGGGCATAGACTGCAGAGGGAATGCCTGGCACCAACTATGGAGGGGGAAGACTGCAGGTATAAATACTGGACCCGTTCCACTTGAGGACCTTATCTATCACCAGATGAGTGCGTATTAATGGTTAATCATAACCAGATGCATGCAAACATCACAGAACCCACATACTGCAATACCTCACTCAGTGAAAACTAACCAATATACAGAATGGCAGTAGATATTTTGTATTGGCCATCATGATGGTGTGGGTGTGGAGGGGCTCTGCCCTTAATTAAATGACTTGAGTAGTAGTCTCAGGTAGCAACTGATGAAGATGACGAGTTACGTTATCGAAACACTGTGCAAGAAAAATGCTGATGCGTGGCAGAATACCCGACACTTCAAATATGTCATAAAGAGTCATATCACATGTTGGCTATAACATTTGGACAATACTGTATCCTTCGTCACAGATGCATAGAAACATTTGTACTCCACATAACCAGAACACAAGGGCAAAAGTTGACCGTCTAAGTAAAAAGTTTTGGCAGATGTCTGTACATAAATCACTCTGGATCTTGTGTGAATTTTGTTCGCAGATTCATTGGAATGGAAAGGTTTATATGAGACTATGAGACTGAATACAGAAAGTGCTAAGGAAATAACTGAACACAGTTAGACATCCATTCTAACTTTGGTGGAACAACTATGACAATATTGCTAATGTGAAAAATAAAATATCGATTTATGATATCAGTTACAGTTTCATGCTTGTTGTATAAACATTGGTATTTGAAAGCTGTATTGTATACAATTGAAAGTGGGTAT